>NC_052335.1:29033915-29084042 GCF_016432855.1 Salvelinus namaycush
TAACAACCCCGGGAACTCAGTGTAATTACACAGTATACTGCACTCATTCAGACATGGTTGTAACAACCCAGGGAACTCAGTGCGATTATACAGTATACTGCATTCATTCAGACACGGTTGTAACAACCCCGGGAACTCAGTGTAATTATACAGTATACTGCATTCATTCAGACACGGTTGTAACAACCCCGGGAACTCAGTGTAATTATACAGTATACTGCACTCATTCAGACACGGTTGTAACAACCCAGGGAACTCAGTGCGATTATACAGTATACTGCATTCATTCAGACACGGTTGTAACAACCCCGGGAACTCAGTGTAATTATACAGTATACTGCACTCATTCAGACACGGTTGTAACAACCCAGGGAACTCAGTGTAATTATACAGTATACTGCACTCATTCAGACACGGTTGTAACAACCCCGGGAACTCAGTGTGATTATACAGTATACTGCACTCATTCAGACACGGTTGTAACAACCCAGGGAACTCAGTGTAATTATACAGTATACTGCATTCATTCAGACACGGTTGTAACAACCCCGGGAACTCAGTGTGATTATACAGTATACTGCACTCATTCAGACACGGTTGTAACAACCCAGGGAACTCAGTGTAATTATACAGTATACTGCATTCATTCAGACACGGTTGTAACAACCCCGGGAACTCAGTGTGATTATACAGTATACTGCACTCATTCAGACACGGTTGTAACAACCCCGGGAACTCAGTGTGATTATACAGTATACTGCACTCATTCAGACACGGTTGTAACAACCCAGGGAACTCAGTGTGATTATACAGTATACTGCATTCATTCAGACACGGTTGTAACAACCCCGGGAACTCAGTGTGATTATACAGTATACTGCATTCATTCAGACACGGTTATAACAACCCCGGGAACTCAGTGTAATTATACAGTATACTGCACTCATTCAGACACGGTTGTAACAACCCAGGGAACTCAGTGCGATTATACAGTATACTGCATTCATTCAGACACGGTTGTAACAACCCCGGGAACTCAGTGTAATTATACAGTATACTGCACTCATTCAGACACGGTTGTAACAACCCAGGGAACTCAGTGTGATTATACAGTATACTGCACTCATTCAGACACGGTTGTAACAACCCAGGGAACTCAGTGTAATTATACAGTATACTGCACTCATTCAGACACGGTTGTAACAACCCAGGGAACTCAGTGTAATTATACAGTATACTGCACTCATTCAGACACGGTTGTAACAACCCAGGGAACTCAGTGTAATTATACAGTATACTGCACTCATTCAGACACGGTTGTAACAACCCCGGGAACTCAGTGTGATTATACAGTATACTGCACTCATTCAGACACGGTTGTAACAACCCAGGGAACTCAGTGTAATTATACAGTATACTGCATTCATTCAGACACGGTTGTAACAACCCCGGGAACTCAGTGTGATTATACAGTATACTGCACTCATTCAGACACGGTTGTAACAACCCAGGGAACTCAGTGTGATTATACAGTATACTGCACTCATTCAGACACGGTTGTAACAACCCAGGGAACTCAGTGTGATTATACAGTATACTGCACTCATTCAGACACGGTTGTAACAACCCCGGGAACTCAGTGTGATTATACAGTATACTGCATTCATTCAGACACGGTTGTAACAACCCCGGGAACTCAGTGTGATTATACAGTATACTGCACTCATTCAGACACGGTTGTAACAACCCAGGGAACTCAGTGTGATTATACAGTATACTGCATTCATTCAGACACGGTTGTAACAACCCCGGGAACTCAGTGTGATTATACAGTATACTGCACTCATTCAGACACGGTTGTAACAACCCAGGGAACTCAGTGTGATTATACAGTATACTGCATTCATTCAGACACGGTTGTAACAACCCCGGGAACTCAGTGTGATTATACAGTATACTGCACTCATTCAGACACGGTTGTAACAACCCAGGGAACTCAGTGCGATTATACAGTATACTGCATTCATTCAGACACGGTTGTAACAACCCCGGGAACTCAGTGTAATTACACAGTATACTGCACTCATTCAGACATGGTTGTAACAACCCAGGGAACTCAGTGCGATTATACAGTATACTGCATTCATTCAGACACGGTTGTAACAACCCCGGGAACTCAGTGTAATTATACAGTATACTGCATTCATTCAGACACGGTTGTAACAACCCCGGGAACTCAGTGTAATTATACAGTATACTGCACTCATTCAGACACGGTTGTAACAACCCAGGGAACTCAGTGCGATTATACAGTATACTGCATTCATTCAGACACGGTTGTAACAACCCCGGGAACTCAGTGTAATTATACAGTATACTGCACTCATTCAGACACGGTTGTAACAACCCAGGGAACTCAGTGTAATTATACAGTATACTGCACTCATTCAGACACGGTTGTAACAACCCCGGGAACTCAGTGTGATTATACAGTATACTGCACTCATTCAGACACGGTTGTAACAACCCAGGGAACTCAGTGTAATTATACAGTATACTGCATTCATTCAGACACGGTTGTAACAACCCCGGGAACTCAGTGTGATTATACAGTATACTGCACTCATTCAGACACGGTTGTAACAACCCAGGGAACTCAGTGTAATTATACAGTATACTGCATTCATTCAGACACGGTTGTAACAACCCCGGGAACTCAGTGTGATTATACAGTATACTGCACTCATTCAGACACGGTTGTAACAACCCAGGGAACTCAGTGTAATTATACAGTATACTGCATTCATTCAGACACGGTTGTAACAACCCCGGGAACTCAGTGTGATTATACAGTATACTGCACTCATTCAGACACGGTTGTAACAACCCAGGGAACTCAGTGTGATTATACAGTATACTGCACTCATTCAGACACGGTTGTAACAACCCAGGGAACTCAGTGTGATTATACAGTATACTGCACTCATTCAGACACGGTTGTAACAACCCCGGGAACTCAGTGTGATTATACAGTATACTGCATTCATTCAGACACGGTTGTAACAACCCCGGGAACTCAGTGTGATTATACAGTATACTGCACTCATTCAGACACGGTTGTAACAACCCAGGGAACTCAGTGTGATTATACAGTATACTGCATTCATTCAGACACGGTTGTAACAACCCCGGGAACTCAGTGTGATTATACAGTATACTGCACTCATTCAGACACGGTTGTAACAACCCAGGGAACTCAGTGTGATTATACAGTATACTGCATTCATTCAGACACGGTTGTAACAACCCCGGGAACTCAGTGTGATTATACAGTATACTGCACTCATTCAGACACGGTTGTAACAACCCAGGGAACTCAGTGCGATTATACAGTATACTGCATTCATTCAGACACGGTTGTAACAACCCCGGGAACTCAGTGTAATTACACAGTATACTGCACTCATTCAGACATGGTTGTAACAACCCAGGGAACTCAGTGCGATTATACAGTATACTGCATTCATTCAGACACGGTTGTAACAACCCCGGGAACTCAGTGTAATTATACAGTATACTGCATTCATTCAGACACGGTTGTAACAACCCCGGGAACTCAGTGTAATTATACAGTATACTGCACTCATTCAGACACGGTTGTAACAACCCAGGGAACTCAGTGCGATTATACAGTATACTGCATTCATTCAGACACGGTTGTAACAACCCCGGGAACTCAGTGTAATTATACAGTATACTGCACTCATTCAGACACGGTTGTAACAACCCAGGGAACTCAGTGTAATTATACAGTATACTGCACTCATTCAGACACGGTTGTAACAACCCCGGGAACTCAGTGTGATTATACAGTATACTGCACTCATTCAGACACGGTTGTAACAACCCAGGGAACTCAGTGTAATTATACAGTATACTGCATTCATTCAGACACGGTTGTAACAACCCCGGGAACTCAGTGTGATTATACAGTATACTGCACTCATTCAGACACGGTTGTAACAACCCAGGGAACTCAGTGTAATTATACAGTATACTGCATTCATTCAGACACGGTTGTAACAACCCCGGGAACTCAGTGTGATTATACAGTATACTGCACTCATTCAGACACGGTTGTAACAACCCCGGGAACTCAGTGTGATTATACAGTATACTGCACTCATTCAGACACGGTTGTAACAACCCAGGGAACTCAGTGTGATTATACAGTATACTGCATTCATTCAGACACGGTTGTAACAACCCCGGGAACTCAGTGTGATTATACAGTATACTGCATTCATTCAGATACGGTTATAACAACCCCGGGAACTCAGTGTAATTATACAGTATACTGCACTCATTCAGACACGGTTGTAACAACCCAGGGAACTCAGTGCGATTATACAGTATACTGCATTCATTCAGACACGGTTGTAACAACCCCGGGAACTCAGTGTAATTATACAGTATACTGCACTCATTCAGACACGGTTGTAACAACCCAGGGAACTCAGTGTAATTATACAGTATACTGCACTCATTCAGACACGGTTGTAACAACCCAGGGAACTCAGTGTAATTATACAGTATACTGCACTCATTCAGACACGGTTGTAACAACCCCGGGAACTCAGTGTGATTATACAGTATACTGCACTCATTCAGACACGGTTGTAACAACCCAGGGAACTCAGTGTAATTATACAGTATACTGCATTCATTCAGACACGGTTGTAACAACCCCGGGAACTCAGTGTGATTATACAGTATACTGCACTCATTCAGACACGGTTGTAACAACCCAGGGAACTCAGTGTGATTATACAGTATACTGCACTCATTCAGACACGGTTGTAACAACCCAGGGAACTCAGTGTGATTATACAGTATACTGCATTCATTCAGACACGGTTGTAACAACCCCGGGAACTCAGTGTAATTATACAGTATACTGCATTCATTCAGACACGGTTGTAACAACCCCGGGAACTCAGTGTGATTATACAGTATACTGCACTCATTCAGACACGGTTGTAACAACCCAGGGAACTCAGTGTAATTATACAGTATACTGCACTCATTCAGACACGGTTGTAACAACCCAGGGAACTCAGTGTGATTATACAGTATACTGCATTCATTCAGACACGGTTGTAACAACCCCGGGAACTCAGTGTGATTATACAGTATACTGCACTCATTCAGACACGGTTGTAACAACCCAGGGAACTCAGTGTAATTATACAGTATACTGCATTCATTCAGACACGGTTGTAACAACCCCGGGAACTCAGTGTGATTATACAGTATACTGCATTCATTCAGACACGGTTGTAACAACCCCGGGAACTCAGTGTAATTATACAGTATACTGCATTCATTCAGACACGGTTGTAACAACCCCGGGAACTCAGTGTAATTATACAGTATACTGCACTCATTCAGACACGGTTGTAACAACCCAGGGAACTCAGTGTGATTATACAGTATACTGCATTCATTCAGACACGGTTGTAACAACCCCGGGAACTCAGTGTGATTATACAGTATACTGCATTCATTCAGACACGGTTGTAACAACCCAGGGAACTCAGTGTAATTATACAGTATACTGCATTCATTCAGACACGGTTGGACCAACCCAGGGAACTCAGTGTAATTATACAGTATACTGCATTCATTCAGTGGCCAGTATAGTGATGCAAACCCTGCATCTTTTACCGACACTGACCGTAGACATCCTCCTCCTTCTATTCCAGTCTATCAATCGTCCATGACACCACAAGGTGACCCTGGGAGGGTGTTGTCCTGGCAACCGTCTGCTACACAACTGTTGCCTGGTCACTGGATAGAGAGAAGAGCTAGGGATGCTTGACGGACCATAGAAACAGAATGTGACAGACACTCTGTATTGTGGAGAATGGAACAAAGATGTGCTCGGGATACTTTGGAAGATCATATAAGCTTGTTATGTACATTTCCTTTGGTTCGTTCCTAACTGACCGATTCCCTTCAAATGATACTTGCTCACATAATAGTAAAAGCTGCTGATTAGGAAGACCTTTACGATTCCAGTTCTATTCCATTTCTATTTCGCTTTCGGAATGCAAAATATATACCACTGAAAGGATGTTATATGTAAGCATCCAACCAAGAAAATGGGTACCATGAGCCTTTTGTGTTTTTGAAAGATTTGGATTGAACAGAGATGAATAATGAATAAAACAGAAGAAGAACTGCTATTGAATGTGACATCCTCTTTCTTATAAAGACGGTCCAACTAATAAACGACAGAAAAACAGCAAAAAAACGACAGAAAAACAACTAATAAACGACAGAAAAACAGCTAAAAAACGACAGAAAAACAACTAAAAAACTACAGAAAACAGCTAATAAACTACAGAAAAACAACTAATAAACTACAGAAAACAGCTAATAAACTACAGTGGCGTTCTGCATTAGCATCGAATAGCCCCCTTGATATGCAACTTTTCAGGGAAGATACGAACCAATATACACAGGCAGTTAGGAAAGCTAAGGCTACCTTTTTCAAACAGAAAATTGCATCCTGTAGCACAAACTCAAAAAAGTTCTGGGACACTGTAAAGGCCATGGAGAATAAGAGCACCTCCTCCCAGCTGCCCACTGCACTGAGGCTAGGAAACACTGTCACCACTGATAAATCCACTATAATTTCAATAAGCATTTTTCTATGGCTGGCCATGCTTTCCACCTGGCTACCCCTACCCCGGTCAACAGCCCTGCACCCCCAAAGCAACTCGCCCAAGCCTCCCCCATTTCTCCTTCACCCAAATCCAGATAGCTGATGTTCTGAAAGAGCTGTAAAATCTGGACCCCTACAAATCAGCCGGGCTAGACAATCTGGACCATCTCTTTCTAAAATGATCTGCCGAAATTGTTGCAACCCCTATTACTAGCCTGTTCAACCTCTCTTTCGTTATCATCTGAGAAACCCAAAGATTAGAAAGCAACCACGGTCATCCCCCTCTTCAAATGGGGATACACTCTAGACCCAAACTGCTACAGACCTATGTCTATCCTACCCTTCCTTTCTAAGGTCTTCGAAAGCCAAGTTAACAAACAGATTACTGACCATTTTGAATCCCACCGTACTTTCTCCGCTATGCAATCTGGTTTCAGAGCTGGTCATGGGTGCACCTCAGCCACGCTCAAGGTCCTAAACGATATCATAACCGCCATCGATAAGAGACATTACTGTGCAGCCGTATTCATCGACCTGGCCAAGGCTTTCGACTCTGTCAATCACCACATTCTTATCGGCAGACTCAACAGCCTTGGTTTCTCAAATGACTGCCTCGCCTGGTTCACCAACTACTTCTCTGATAGAGTTCAGTGTGTCAAATCGGAGGGCCTGTTGTTCGGACCTCCGGCAGTCTCTATGGGGGTGCCACAGGGTTCAATTCTCGGGCCGACTCTCTTCTCTGTATACATCAATGATGTCGCTCTAGCTGCTGGTGATTCTCCGATCCACCTCTATGCAGACGACACCATTCTGTATACTTCTGGCCCTCCTTTGGACACTGTGTTAACTAACCTCCAGACGAGCTTCAATGCCATACAACTCTCCTTCCGTGGCCTCCAACTGCACTTAAATTCAAATAAAACGAAATGCATGCTCTTCAACCGATCGCTGCCCGCACCTGCCCCGACTGTCCAGCATCACTACTCTGGACGGTTCTGACTTAGAATATGTGGACCACTACAAATACCTAGGTGTCTGGTTAGACTGTAAACTCTCCTTCCAGACTCACATTAAACATCTCCAATCCAAAATTAAATCTAGAATCGGCTTCCTATTTCGCAACAAAGCATCCTTCACTCATGCTGCCAAACATACCCTCGTAAAACTGACCATCCTGCCGATCCTCGACTTTGGCGATGTCATTTACAAAATAGCCTCCAACTCTCTACTCAACAAATTGGATGCAGTCCATCACAGTGCCATCCGCTTTGTCACCAAAGCCCCATATACTACCCACCACTGCGATCTGTACGCTCTCGTTGGCTGGCCCTCGCTTCATACTCGTCGCCAAACCCACTGGCTCCAGGTCATCTGCAAGTCTTTGCTAGGTAAAGCCCCGCCTTATCTCAGCTCACTGGTCACCATAGCAGCACCCACCCATAGCACGCGCTCCAGCAGGTATATTTCACTGGTCACCCCTAAAGCCAAAAGCCAATTTCTCCTTTGGCCGCCTTTCCTTCCAGTTTTCTGCTGGCAATGATGGGAACAAACTGCAAAAATCCCTGAAGCTGGAGACACATATCTCCCTCACTAGCTTTAGGCACCAGCTGTCAGAGCAGCTCACAGATCACTGCAACTGTACATAGCCCATCTGTAAATAGCCCATCCAACTGCCTCATCCCCATACTGTATTTATTTATTTATCTTGCTCCTTTGCATCCCAGCATCTCTACTTGCACATTCATCTTCTGCACATCTACCATTCCAGTGTTTATTGCTATATTGTAATTACTTCGCCACCATGTCCTATTTATTGCCTTACCTCCCTTATCTTACCTCATTTGCACACAATGTATATAGACTTTTTTCTACTGTATTATTGACTGTATGTTTGTTTATTCCATGTGTAACTCTGTGTTGTTGTATGTTTCGAACTGCTTTGCTTTATCTTGGCCAGGTCGCAGTTGTAAATGAGAACTTGTTCTCAACTAGCCTACCTGGTTAAAAAAAGGTGAAAAATAAAATAAATAAATAAAATGTTTATATCATTACCATACGATTTGAATAATTTCTATAATTTTTCATCCACATATTTTCTCATTTATTTTATTAAATTTGATAATCTTAAGGGAGAAGAGCATTATGGGCTGCGACCCATATTTAGTGTCTACTTTTGGCCTCTACTCTGGTAATAGGGAATAGGATGCCATCTGGGCCGTGGTATGGTGGGATACAGTATATCACAACACCCTCATGAAGTCATTTATCAAGCCTGGTACAGAGCCCATTGGACATTATTATTTATTATTTAGCAGAAGTCCTAGTCTGGTGCGATATGTCAATATGCGCTATGCCTAATTAATCAAACCATGAACATACAGAATTAAAAAAATGGAAAAACATCCAGCATTTAACCTCTTTGTGCATTTCATTCATCTTTGCATACATGAATAACAGTGTTGTTGTTTTGTCTCGTGTCTAAGCCTATGGGAATTGAAAGAAAACATGTGCCATTGCATTAAGGGGTGGTATGTGACAATAGGGCTTTCTCTGGCAAGACATCAGAGCAGATTGCTACACCAAATGAATGCAGTTAACTGTGCATTGGATTATAAGATTTAAAAAAGACTTATAGGTCCTACAGTGTCTTTGCTTTTTAGACAGTATTTGACATGCATGTACTCTAATTTAGGGGTTACAGCTTCCATGTAGAACAGAAGTACAGTAGGGCATGCCATCCTATGACACCTTGTGCATTTCAATTCATTAGCATATATGACATTGTGTCTCTGACATTGTGTTACTGTTTTTTCTCATTGCATCTGTCTCTGTGAAGATTCACCATGGATCTACTGCCATCTTATACCCAGACAGAGGAAACAGACAGGAAAGAGACACAAAACAGAAAAACACAGACATACATCTCCCCGGAGACTTCGTATCGTCCCTGCGAAATTAAATAATTGGCGGTTTCAGACAAATGGATACAGAGAGAGACCTTGAATGACCATGCCTGAGCTCCACTTATGTTTTTTCACTTTCAAATCACCTCATCGTCGCTGGCTTTTTTGGACGGCTCCCCAGAAAAAAGCAGAGGCCATCATTTCCGTCCAATTTGCTCTCTCGCTCTCTCTCCGCACACTGACAGATTGTCATATTTTGGCAGGGTTCCCGGCGGATAGAGGGAGAGAGGAGGCGAGTGAAGGAGTGCAGAGAAAGGGCCATTACCATCCACACAGTCTCATTAGAGAGCATTTAGACCCAGGAACTCCAAGCTCAAAGCTCCAGACATTGGGCTACTGCCCAGCCTCGATGCCCTCCCAGAGAGCATCTCACCTGGGCTAAAGCCCCTGCCATCCTGCCCTGTTACCCAGTAACTATTTCATTACATTCGTATATTGTATATTTCATTGCTTCATGAATCATGTCATGGATTTAAAATTGACCACTTCATACACAATGGCTTAAAATCTGCCTGTACTAGAAAGATCACAACACATGATAAATGTAGCAATATAATTTACAACGTCCTATCGATTTGGTCATTGAGACACTAGGGCGATAAAGCATGTTTGTTTGTGCATGCAGAGCATAAGGAAGATTTAGCAGTTTCAACCATACCGTCATGAATCCTTCCAGTAGGCCCGAGTCCGGTTTGGGCGGGGCTTGTAGGCGTTCCATGGACCATTTCTCGATGATCGACGACACCTGAGAGTTTTCCGTGTTTAGGATCCGGAAACCCGTCATGTTGACTCCGCTGTACCGATACGGCTCCATATCCAGGGCGAAAAGATCCTAAAATAACAAAAATTGCTGTGTTCATGCTTTCATACTTTATTAAAATATAATAAACATGTCATAAACATGTAACAAGCTCTTCATTAGTGCAGTATGGTATTACTGATTCTATATAGGGATTGTGTCCGTAGATTGAGATGCAAGGAGATCATTTATTGCCCATGATTGATTCTAGAGTGCTGAGCGCACACCTGTTCTCACGCTAAATTAAAACTGCGTTCGGAAGCCAGATTTAACGGCGAGAGAGATTACCGGGGTACGTTCTGAAGTATTTTCAGGAGGCGGTTAATCTCGTTCGCCGAGGCAGTGGACTTGATTAAGCTAACGTTTTCCAGGTTACCAGGCAGGGCCTTGGTGCGAGGCCACACGTCTGGCGTATGAAGGCAGACATCTATAGGTTGTATAAGTGTACACTCCTCTAAGGGCAAAACAAGCCCCTGGATACCAGTTGTATTGCAGCATTGGCCAGCACTACCGCCACTTCCTTGCCAAACTGACCTATGTTGTTGGAACAGGCAGGAGCCCAGACGAACAAGTTACAGCATGCCTCTGAAACAGCACTACCTTCGTTGCTCTATTTCCTGTTTGCCCATAACAACAGATTTAGGGTCAGTCTTTCTCAACCCTTGTCCTAACCTTATCCATAATGTTCCAAACAGCACAACAGGCACAGTTGTTGTCAGGGTCATAATGTACTGAGACGGTAATAGCCTCGTACTGTCTGAGCTGTTATGTACGCTCTGAATCTCTCATTCTCTCTCTCGCCATCCAGGAAAGATAGGCTTTTCATCCAGTGAGAACAGCGGGACTCTTTGTAGTGGATGGATCAAAATAACTTTGGAGAACTTAAATCGCCGCCTTGAGTCAGAATAGACGAGCATATCGAACAGCTTTATTTTTTTCGTGATCAAAACTCTTAGAGGCTTTTGGACAACAGATTGGGGAAGGGTAGAGAATGACAAAGCATCGTTTAGAGAGGAAACAAAAGGGTATCAAAGAAAAAGTCTAGACTGATACTTAGACAGCTATAATCTTTTTCAACCCTGGAATAGATACGGTCTTTAAAGGGTTTTATCTATAAATGTTTTTGACATTTATTAACAGTATCTTCAATAACACATTATAGATGTATTAATTGCCACCAGGACCAAGTATTTAAGTGTCAATATAAAGAATATGATTATGTGATATCTACTGTAAGGTGTCCATGTTAGGACAACATCACGCATCTGCAATGTTCATGGATACCTTCCTAATATGGGCAACGTATTGATCAGGAAGGAAACTCAGTATAGACGGGTTAGCTGACAACGTCACAAAAACGATGAGCAGGCTTCAATGGGGCAGAAGTCCATGTGTTGTTGTGATCTTGAATGGCCAGATATTTAGTAACAATGACAAGCTGCCATGTGGGGATCCGTAGGTGGCTCATTTCAGCTCGTTTCATCTTGTTCTTGATACCATGTCTTATTTTGAGATGTTTTGATTGATGTCACGTCTAGGCTAATATGGCAAAAAAAACTGCTAGCTAGCTAACCAACAACTGTAACAATGTATTTGTGCGATAACAAGTGCTCATTGTGCAAATGTATTTATGTTTTCAAGAACATTGGATATGAAATACAGTTTAAATGTTGTCATCAATTTAAAGCCATTCCAGTCTGTTTTGCCCCATAGTTTTTGTTGCTAAACAACCAACCCGTCTATAAATGTAAGGTGCTGGTAAACGTACCAGGGTGGTGAAGATGTAGTGGTAGTACTCGGTCATCATTCCCATGGCTAGAGCCTGTGGGAAAACAACAATACTGACTATGGTCAAAGTGCCAACACAAATATACAGCATGTGTGAGTGCAGAGTAGACAAAACATTTTTTGGACCAAATTACTTTAGATAAGTCAATATGCTAAACACATTTGGGGAATATCCTATTAGCGTTTTATGTATTTTTTTGTCAACACACAGAGCAGAAAATCAGATCAATTTTTCAGAGTCATGATTCAGCAAGCCTTTGTGGTGGATGTTTCACATTAAGAGGCCATGTTGGTGGCCATGCTGTATATAATTAGTAAACTGAACACGTGTCATCTACTCTGCCCGAAAACTGGTATTTTGGTGACGGATATACACACTTCTCATTAAGAATGTGGCTTAATCATAATGTCTGAAACATGCCTGCGAGCTGAGTCAGAGCTGCTAATTAAAACTACACTGCTCAAAAAAATAAAGGGAACACTTAAACAACACAATGTAACTCCAAGTCAATCACACTTCTGTGAAATCAAACTGTCCACTTAGGAAGCAACACTGATTGACAATAAATTTCACATGCTGTTGTGCAAATGGAATAGACAAAAGGTGGAAATTATAGGCAATTAGCAAGACACCCCCAAAAAAGGAGTGATTCTGCAGGTGGTGACCACAGACCACTTCTCAGTTCCTATGCTTCCTGGCTGATGTTTTGGTCACTTTTGAATGCTGGCGGTGCTCTCACTCTAGTGGTAGCATGAGACGGAGTCTACAACCCACACAAGTGGCTCAGGTAGTGCAGTTCATCCAGGATGGCACATCAATGCGAGCTGTGGCAAAAAGGTTTGCTGTGTCTGTCAGCGTAGTGTCCAGAGCATGGAGGCGCTACCAGGAGACAGGCCAGTACATCAGGAGACGTGGAGGAGGCCGTAGGAGGGCAACAACCCAGCAGCAGGACCGCTACCTCCGCCTTTGTGCAAGGAGGTGCACTGCCAGCGCCCTGCAAAATGACCTCCAGCAGGCCACAAATGTGCATGTGTCAGCATATGGTCTCACAAGGGGTCTGAGGATCTCATCTCGGTACCTAATGGCAGTCAGGCTACCTCTGGCGAGCACATGGAGGGCTGTGCGGCCCCACAAAGAAATGCCACCCCACACCATGACTGACCCATCGCCAAACCGGTCATGCTGGAGGATGTTGCAGGCAGCAGAATGTTCTCCACGGCGTCTCCAGACTCTGTCACGTCTGTCACATGTGCTCATGTGCTCAGTGTGAACCTGCTTTCATCTGTGAAGAGCACAGGGCGCCAGTGGCGAATTTGCCAATCTTGGTGTTCTCTGGCAAATGCCAAACGTCCTGCACGGTGTTGGGCTGTAAGCACAACCCCCACCTGTGGACGTCGGGCCCTCATACCACCCTCATGGAGTCTGTTTCTGACCGTTTGAGCAGACACTTGCACATTTGTGGCCTGCTGGAGGTCATTTTGCAGGGCGCTGGCAGTGCACCTCCTTGCACAAAGGCGGAGGTAGCGGTCCTGCTGCTGGGTTGTTGCCCTCCTACGGCCTCCTCCACGTCTCCTGATGTACTGGCCTGTCTCCTGGTAGCGCCTCCATGCTCTGGACACTACGCTGACAGACACAGCAAACCTTTTTGCCACAGCTCGCATTGATGTGCCATCCTGGATGAACTGCACTACCTGAGCCACTTGTGTGGGTTGTAGACTCCGTCTCATGCTACCACTAGAGTGAGAGCACCGCCAGCATTCAAAAGTGACCAAAACACCAGCCAGGAAGCATAGGAACTGAGAAGTGGTCTGTGGTCACCACCTGCAGAATCACTCCTTTTTTGGGGGTGTCTTGCTAATTGCCTATAATTTCCACCTTTTGTCTATTCCATTTGCACAACAGCATGTGAAATTTATTGTCAATCAGTGTTGCTTCCTAAGTGGACAGTTTGATTTCACAGAAGTTGTCACGTTCCTGACCGGTTTTCTGTTGTTTGGTATGTGTTTATTGGTCAGGGCGTGAGTTTTGGGTGGGCAGTCTATGTTTTCTGTTTCTATGTTGGTTTTGGGTTGCCTGGTATGGCTCTCAATTAGAGGCAGGTGTTTGACGTTTCCTCTGATTGAGAGTCATATTAAGGTAGGTTGTTCTCACTGTTTGTTTGTGGGTGATTGTCGTCCGTGTCAGTGTATGTTCGCACCACACGGGACTGTTTCGATGTCGTTAGTATATGTAGTCTGTTCCTGTTCGTGCGTTCTTCATGTTTTATGTAAGTTCTCTCGTTTAGGTCTGTCTAATTCGTTTTGTTGTTTTGTAAAATTATCAAGTGTTCTTCGTGTGTTTAGTTTCGTCTTGTTAAATAAAGTTCATTATGTATTCACAACCCGCTGCGCCTTGGTCTACTCTCTCACCGAAAGACGACCGTTACAGAAGTGTGATTGACTTGGAGTTACATTGTGTTGTTTAAGTGTTCCCTTTATTTTTTTGAGCAGTGTATATTGTGGCATAGAGCATCCATTAGAGCATCCATTATGGAAGCACAGTAATAGAACTCTAATATTCTAAAAGGAGATGAACGAGGAAAATTAAATATCCAAAAGAGTCGGTTGCAGATAAAAAGGAATTGAATTACCAAAGGACTTGAATGACGGTGCTGGACCTTAAACCATAGTATAAGTAATAACTATTCAATGAGTGACTCATTATTCTGGAGATAATTCATATAAAGAAATCTAACAAAGTCTAAGAATAACAAAGTACAACATGTCTCTTGCCTAACTGACCTGTTTCAGGATCCAGGCAGCCATTTCATGGCCGCAGTCAAAGATCACGTGGAACTCCTTTGCTTTCTTCATCTCTTTCAGAAGTGGCTTGGCATCCTTGGTCTCCGCCGGCAACTGTCGGATCTTCAAACGAATGTTGTATCGGGATGGCGCCTTGATCAGCTCCTGCAACCGAATAAGACCTGCAGACCAAAAATGTGCACCTTATACAAGAGTGGCAGGAATTTTAAAAATGTGTATGCAATGGAAATGAATAAAAGCGCGGCATTGGTAAGGCATACAGTTCAGATACAACCCAGCAGAATTGGTTCTGTGAACATTCCCAGAACATTCATTAGGTGGCCCCAACAGTTCTAAAAACACAAAAGCTGTCCAGTTGTGCTGATGATTATGAAATGTTTGTATAAAATATTATCTTGATGTTGCAAGAACCTTACCAGAACAAATGTTGTTATTACATTACTTGGAAACCTAATAACAACCTTAGGGGAATGTTCTGTGGTGGTAGTTACAGATGTTGTGCACAACATTTTAAGATATAAAAAAACAAAACATTTTGTCATCAAAAGTATTATTTGAATGTTTTTGGGATGTTATCATCCTAATGTGAGATAAAACCATAACTAGAACGTAATATGAATGTTACCTAATGTCCTGTGAATGTTCCCGGTTAGCTGGGAAGTGTTTTTAAGTGTAAAAGCCCAAATACATGGCTCTCTATTCCATAATTGACCTGATTCTCCCACTTGCCCTCTGCCACGTGTATTCTGACTCTTCTGATCACAGACAAAATCATTCAATCGTGTCAATGGGAAACTTGCAACATTTTATTTTGAGGCAAGTCAGAATACCTCCCATGATACAGTTCTGCAGAACCTCCAAAAGAGCTCTTCACCAACTCAACGCAAACGACAAAAAGCACTTTACTCCAGCACCTTAAAAATGCAAATTCATACAGTACTCTCTACTCTAGAGTGGAATGACTTAAATCTGATAGTGTGGGGAAAGCCAGAGTCAATTAATTCTCTATCTCTCTCCTTCCCAAGGTTCTGTTCTGATGGGAGCCTCTGTTTGCCCGTCCACTATCCCCTAGGGAATGTAAACATACCACCTTTTCATATTGAGAAACAAACTCCAACTTTCCCTTTTCCACCAGCACTCCGTTAGAAATGTCTCAAAAAGACGATCTGAAATTACAACGAGTTTCTCCCCTCTCCACCGAGGACTTCTGAGGACTTGGCTCAGTCCTCTTCGGAGGACTTCTCCACCGAGGACTTCTGAGCCGTGGAATGAATGAAGGCTGGATTTATGGTATAAATTATTACTTGTCATGAGTGTAGAAATGGATGGGTGTAGGAAGGAGAGAAGAAGGTTTTTTTAAGAAGCACGTTAGGACTGCTCAGCCCCTTTTTCTTTGGGACGAAGTGCTGTGTGAGCAATTGAATGGTTTTACTGTGAGTCAGGGCTGATTCTCCCTTGGGAGTTTAATAAGGATTGCTGCAAAATAGGAATGAGGAATGTGTCCTCGCATGTTGGAAGTACAGTCGTGGCCAAAAGTTTTGAGAATGACACAAATATTAATTTTCACAAAGTCTGCTGCCTCAGTTTGTATGATGGCAATTTGCATATACTCCAGAATGATATGAAGAGTGATCAGATGAATTGCATTTAATTGCAAAGTACCTCTTTGCCATGCAAATGAACTGAATCTCAAAAAAACAATTCCACTGCATTTCAGCCCTGCCACAAAAGGACCAGCTGAAATCATGTTAGTGATTCTCTCGTTAACACAGGTGTGAGTGTTGACGAGGACAAGGCTGGAGATCACTCTGTCATGCTGATTGAGTTCGAATAACAGACTGGAAGCTTCAAAAGGAGGGTGGTGCTTGGAATCATTGTTCTTCCTCTGTCAACCATGGTTACCTGCAAGGAAACATGTACCGTCATCATTGCTTTGCACAAAAAGGGCTTCACAAGCAAGGATATTGCTACCAGTAAGATTGCACCTAAATCAACCATTTATCGGATCATCAAGAACTTCAAGGAGAGCGGTTCAATTGTTGTGAAGAAGGCTTCAGGGCACCCAAGAAAGTCCAGCAAGTGCCAGGACCGTCTCCTAAAGTTGATTCAGCTGCAGGATCGGGGCACCACCAGTACAGAGCTTGCTCAGGAATGGCAGCAGGTAGGTGTGATTGCATCTGCATGCACAGTGAGGTGAAGACTTTTGGAGGATGGCCTGGTGTCAAGAAGGGCAGCAAAGAATCCACTTCTCTCCAGGAAAAACATCAGGGACAGAATGATATTCTGCAAAGGGTACAGGGATCGGACTGCTGAGGACTGGGGTAAAGTCATTTTCCTTTCCGATTGTTTGGGGCAACTCTGATGAATCCCCTTTCCGATTGTTTGGGGGGGGGTAAAAGCTTGTCCGGAGAAGACAAGGTGAGCGCTACCATCAGTCCTGTGTCATGCCAACAGTAAAGTATCCTGAGACCATTCATGTGTGGGGTTGCTCCTCAGCCAAGGGAGTGGGCTCACTCACAATTTTGCCTAAGAACACAGCCATGATAAAGAATGGTAACACATCCTCCGAGAGCAACTTCTCCCAACCATCCAGGAACAGTTTGGTGACGAACAATGCCTTTTCCAGCATGATGGACCACCTTGCCATAAGGCAAAAGTGATAACTAAGTGGCTCTTGGAACAAAACATTGATATTTTGGGTCCATGGCCAGGAAACTCCCCAGACCTTAATCCCATTGAGAACTTGTAGTCAATCCTCAAGAGGCAGCTGGACAAACAAAAACCCACAAATTCTGACAAACTCCAAGCATTGATTATGCAAGAATGGGCTGCCATCAGTCAGGATGTGGCCCAGAAGTTAATTGACAGCATGCCAGGGCGGATTGCAGAGGTCTTGAAAAAGAAGGGTCAACACTGCAAATATTGACTCTTTGCATCAACTTCATGTAATTGTCAATAAAAGCCTTTGACACTTATGAAATGCCTGTAATTATACTTCCGTATTCCATAGTAACATCTGACAAAAATATCTAAAGACACTGAAGCAGCAAACTGTGTGGAAATGAACATGTGTCATTGTCAAAACTTTTGGCCAGGACTGTACATATACTGCAGTTGTGTGAGTGAGGGAGGTAGGTATTCCAAGCACCGGGATCTTCACCTGAACTAATCCCAGAAGATCCCTACTCCAGTGTAATCTCAGAAGATCCCTACTCTGGGGTAATCCCAGAAGATCCCTACTCCGGCCATCTGTCCCTTCTCTGTTTTGGTCCGTACAGACACTTCGGAGGCATTAAGCGGAAAATCTTTCTGGGGGAGAGCAACGTTTGGGAAACACTGTCAGGGCCGATGTTTGAGGGGCTGTGGATAATGCCGATCCTCAGACAGCTGTGTGTGAATATTTTATCCTCACCGATAGTTCTTCCCGCCAGACGTCAGATAGACTCCAATCACATAATGTCCTGGAGCATGAAGATGTGTGATTACAGTACAAAGGTGTGTGTGTGTGTGTGTGTGTGTGTGTGTGTGTGTGTGTGTGTGTGTGTGTGTGTGTGTGTGTGTGTGTGTGTGTGTGTGTGTGTGTGTGTGTGTGTGTGTGTGTGTGTGTGTGTGTGTGTGTGTGTGTGTGTGTGTGTCTGTATCTGTGTGTGGTCCACATCATCCAGGCTCTCTCACCCCGACTCTGTCACTGTGAGAGTTGGAGGTGGTGTGTTACACTAAAACCACTCCCCTTAAGGAGGAGGAAACTGCCAGGCTGACATGGTTAAGTAACCCTCCCCTTAAAGAACCCCTAACACCTCCCTCAGAATCCTTTGTGAGGGAATCAATACATGCCAGTGGGAGTTGTGGTGGTGGGAGTGATGATAAATGGTTGCATCCAAAATGGAACCCTATTCTAAGTACTGTAGAGAATAGAGAACCCTATTGGCCCTGGTCTAAAGTAGTGTACTATATAGAGAATAGGGAGCCATTTGGGACACACTAATGAGGAGGAGTGGAACAGTGGCCAATTAGATGACTCGTTGTAGTGGACGTTGAGTTGGACCATTTACTGTGCACTTAGCCAAGGTTAATATACTCTCACCATGCTACAGTGGCGGCTTTCGACAAAGAGAAATGTGTGTGACAGAGACATGGTCAGAAAAGGTATTAGCATTTACTGAGGCAGTCACCAGGAGAATCCTGAAGGTCAATTTATTATGGTAAATAGGTCTTATTGAATCTACCAGCTCATGGTACACTCAGAAAAAAGGGGTTTTGGCTGTCCCCATAGGATAACCCTTTTTGGTTCCTGGTAGAACTATTTTGGGTTCTGTGTAGAACCCTCTGTGGAAAGGGTTCTCAATGGAACTCAAAGGGTTCTAACTGGAACCAAAAAGGGTTCTTCAAAATGTTATCTTATCCTATGGGGACTATGGATCAATTTGTGATTCAGGGTAAGACACCTCATGTCCCCAGTGTAGTAAAAAGAAGTGGGCAAGTAACGTAATATTTCTTTAATTTTAAAATGTATGCCAAACAAAAAACATTGATTTAAAAGTTTAACAAGCCATACAACTCCATGCACAATAAATGCTTTTAACAATTTCCACTGATAAATTTGCTAAAACTAATTTAGTTGAAGAATGGTGCAGATACAAACTTTGGTAACGGAATTAGGGTAAAATCTCTCAGGTTTTAATGTGATCAGGTTTTCCAATGTTTTTGTGTGTTAAAAATCTAAAATAAAAATAATAAAAATCTGCTCCAAAATAAGTATGAAAGATGTCTGTAGAAAGAATGGGGTGTCAGCTATGACATGGCACCTTGAGGTTGAACACATCTATTTTGTTTATTGAGTTACAGTGAAGTGGATTTACACTCGGTAACGGAACTACGGTAACAGAATTACATCATGGGTCCCTGATCTGTACTACAGAAATTCACAATTATAGATATGAATGTCATTCTCACAATATACAATATACTGTACTCTACTTTTCTTTACTGTACTATCCAAACTTGTGAAACATACGTCTATGACAAGTTCAGATTTGGCCCAGTCCGGTCCATCTGTGGAATAACCAAATTTCAATACTCATGGATGTCCAGCGGTGCTCAGTGGGTGAGTAGGCTGGTTACAGTAAATGGAAAGAGAGGGGGCTCATGGGGAGGGGTTGTCCAGACAGAATTTTTTAACACTCTTGGTTTGACCACCAGATTTACATTTTAGCAGACGCTCTTATCCTGAGCGATTGCCAGTAGTTAGTGCATACATTTACCTACTGCCCCCCCGTGGGAATCAAATCCACAATTCTGGCATTACAAGGCCCATGCTCTACCAACTGAGCCACACGTGACCGAAGACAGAAACACACAAAAAAATGTATGAGCTGTATGAGCCCATTGTAGCCAATTCAGTTCTAGTAATTCTGCTACTGATGTTTTTGGTCATTCTGTTACCTGATTTGGTAATGGAATTATGAGTTTTAATCACTTAATAATTCATAACCAAAATTATAAAATGACTAACTAATTGGTAGGTCTGCCATTACTTGTTACTACTGTGAACTTTCGTTATCCTCTCTCTTCATGAGGGTATGTGGGTATTTGGTAATGGAATTAAAAGGCACTAGTGTCACGTTCCTGACCTTATTTTCCTTTGTTTAGTCTTGTTTAGTTGGTCAGGACGTGAGCTGGGTGGGCATTCTATGTTATGTCTTTCTATGTTGGGTTCATTCAACTAGCCTGATATGGTTCTCAATCAGGGGCAGGTGTTTTACGTTTCCTCTGATTGAGAACCATATTAAGGTAGGCTGTTCTCACTGTTTGTTGGTGGGTGATTGTTGCTGTGTCTGTGTTTGTTCGCCACACGGTACTGTTTCGTTCGTTTGTTCCTGTTCGTGCGTTCATGTTTTATATGTTCTCAAGTGCAGGTCTGTTCACGTCGTTTATTGTTTTGTAATTTGTTCAAGTGTTTTTTTGTCTTCGTTTAAATAAACGATAGTATGTATTCAAACCACGCTGCATTTTGGTCCGATCCTTGCTCCTCCTCAGACGAGGAGGAAGACGAGCGTTACAACTAGGAATAATATTCACATGGAAAAGTCCACCGACCCACTCTAAAAGGATTTCAGAGCCATCATCGACTCAGTGGGTTTTGTCCAACATGTCTCCGGACCTACTCACTGCCACAGTCATTCCCTGGATCTAGTTTTGTCCCATGGAATAAATACTGTGGATCTAAATGTTTTTTCTCATAATCCTGGACTATCGGACGACCATTTTATTATGTTTGCAATCACAACAAATAGCACTGACACTGCACCCGTGAAGGTGGTAAATGACCTTTTAATGGCGTCAGACGAAGGCTCTGCATCTGTCCTAGTGCTTCTAGACCTTAGTGCTGCTTTTGACAACATCAATCACCACATTCTTTCAAAGGAATTGGAAACCCTAATTGGTCTACATGAACAAGTTCTTGCCTGGTTTGGAGCTTATCTGTCGGAAAGATATCAGTTTGTCTCTGTGCATGGTTTGTCCTCTGACAAATCAATTGTACGTTTTGACGTTCCTTAAGGTTCCATTTTAGGACCACTATTGTTTTCAATATAAATTCTACCTCTTGGTGATGTCATTCGGAAACACAATGTCAACTTTCACTGCTATGTGGACGACACACAGCTGTACATTTCGATGAAACATGGTGAAGCCCCAAAACTGTTTCAGACATAAGGAAGTGGATGGTGGCATTTTTAAAAACTTTTAAACTCTGACAAAACAGAGATGCCAGTTCTAGGTTCCAAGAAATAAAGAGATGTGCTGCTGGATATGACAATTCATCTTGATGGTTGTGACATGTGAAGGACCTCTGTGTTACTCTGGACTCTGATCTGTCTTTTGACAAACATATGAAGAATATTTCAAGGACAGCTTTTTTCCATCTTCGTGACTTTGCAAAAGTCTGAAATGTTTTGTTAAAAAAATGTGGCAGATAAACTAATCCATAATCCATGCTTTTGTCACTTCTAGATTAGACTACTGTAATTCTCTACTCTCCAGCTACCCGGATAAAGCACTAAATATACTTCAATTTCTGCTAAACACGGCTGCTAGAATCTTGACTAGACCCCCAAAATGTGCTCATATTACTCAAGTGATCATGTTACTCCAGTGCTAGCCTGGCTTCCGGTTAAGGGTAAGGCTGATTTCAAAGTTTTACTGCTAACCTACAAAGCATTACATGGGCTTGCTCCAACCTATCTCTCCATTTTGGTCCAGCCATACATACCTACAAGTACGCTACGGTCACAAGACGCAGGCCTCCTTATTGTCCCTAGAAATTCTAAGCAAACAGTTGGAGGCATGGCTTTCTCCTATAGAGCTCAATTTTTATAGAATGGTCTAACTATCCATGTGAGAGACGCAGACTCGGTCTCGACCTTTAAGCCTTTACTGAAGACTCATCTCTTCAGTAGGTCCTATGATTGAGTGTAGTCTGGCCCAGGGGTGCGAAGGTGAACGGCAAGGCACTGGAGCAACAAACTGCCCTTGCTGTCTCTGCCTGGCCAGCTCCCCTCTCTCCACTGGAATTCTCTGCCTATGACCCTATTAAGGTGGCTGAGTCACTGGCTTACTAGTGCTCTTCCATGCTGTCCCTAGGAGAGGTGCGTCACTTGAGTGGGTTGAGTCACAGACGTGATCTTCGGGTCCGGTTTTGTCCCCTCAGTCTCGTGCGGTGGAGGAGATCTTTGTGGGCTATACTCAGCCTTGTCTCAGGGTAGTACGTTGGTGGTCTGTTGATATCCCTCTAGTGGTGTGGGGGCTGTGCTTTGGCAAAGTGGGTGGGGTTATGTCCTGCCTCTAGTATCTATACTGCAATAGTCTATGTGCCGGGGGGCTAGGGTCAGTCTGCTATATCTAAGGTAATTATCCTGTCTATTTGGTGTCCTGTGTGAATTTAAGTATGCTCCCTCTAATTCTCTCTGTCTCCCTCTCTCCCTCCCCTCTCGGAGGACCTGAGCCCTAGGATAATACCTCAGGACTACCTGGCCTGATGGCTCCTGGCTGTCCCCAGTCCACCAGGTCATGCTGCTGCTCCAGTTTCAACTGTTCTGCGTGCGGCTATGGAACCCTGACCTGTTCACCGGACGTGCTACCTTGTCCCGGGCCTGCTGTTTTCGACTCTCTCTCTCTCTACCGCACCTGCTGTCTCGACCTCTGAATGCTTAGCTATGAAAAGACAAATTACATTTACTCCTGAGGTACTGACCTGTTGCACCCACTACAACCATTGTGATTATTATTTGATCCTGCTGGTCATCTATGAACATTTGAACATCTTGAAGAAGAATTTGGCCTTAATGGTCATGTACTCTTATAATCTCCACCCAGCACAGCCAGAAGAGGACTGACCACCCCTCAGAGTCTGGTTGCTCTCTAAGCTTCTTCCTAGGTTCCTACCTTTCTATGGAGTTTTTCCTAGTCCTCATACGTCTACATCTGTATTGCTAGGTGTTTGGTGTTTTAGACTGGGTTTCTACATAGCACATTGTGACATCTGCTGATGTAAAAATGGCTTTATAAATACATTTGATTGATTAATTGAAGGAAATATTTCTTAAACTCACAGAAAGTAAACAATATCTCCAAAACATAATATGCTGTAAGTGTTGATAGTATACTGAACAAAAATATAAAAGCAACATGTAAAGTGTTGGTCCCATGTTTTATGAGCTGAAATAAAAGATCCCAGAAATTTTACATACGCACTAAATGCGTATTTATCTCAAATGTTGTGCATTTATTTGTTGTCATGACTCTCCTGTGAGGATCCTAAGGATCAGGTTACAGTGGGTCAGCTCTACAGCGCTCTTCCTCTCCCACAGAGGGAGAGAAGGATGGAGTTGACCAGTTTTATGACGGTCGTAAATATCTTGCAGAAACTCTGCCTTTGGGTTCTGCAGGATTGAGGGGAAATAACCCTTTGGTACAAGGAGATTCCTGCCGACAAACTACAACATCCAACAGTGGATAATGACACAATATTCCTAACACAAATCATGTGGGAAATGGTTGGTGGGGCTTGAAACAATATTGTCAAATAAGTCGTTGTTTGTGATATCTTTAAGGACAGTATAACAAATAACGGTAACTCTACAAATGTATACGTCCCAGTTATCAGATTTACATCTAAATGTTGTGGAACTTATTTGATTAAATATTTAACTATTTGTAAGAAGATGAAATGTGATTTTAGCCTTCTGAATGAGATAATTGTTTTTCATGTAAAGTTTTACCAAGTCAGTAACCACGCCCACGTGAGCACAGACCTTGTGACAATGTGATAGAACCGCTCTCCAAGGTGAGGGCATAAAAAGACCGCTAACGAAATTTACATTCGACCAGAAAACGTGGAGCTGTGGCTACACGCGTGATCGACAGCGTGAGCTGAAAAGTATGAATTGTTTAGAAACTCTGAAACTTTCAACAGAGAAGAAGAAAATCTCTACCAGACCAGACAGCGTGAAGCGGTGGCTACACGGCTGAGAAACGATATAAAACTAAAGACCAGCCGAAGTACAGCGCGAGCTGGATATGGCAAAATGGTTTGAAACTACAATACCAGAAAATGGTAAGGCCCTCTGAAACACCCTCTCTCTCGAAGAAGAAGACTACACAGGAACATTTAGTCTGCAGCTTTTTATGCACTGTTAGCCTAGGAAACTCGACCGAAGACAATCGACAAAGAACAATTTCCTCTCACCATTATAGGTATTTCTAGAGTATCTATTCTAAACAAACAGAGTGAAGGACAAGGCCAGCTGGACACTGCGTGGTACACCTCTGGAAGATCCGTTCTAACAGACACTCCGAGACCAAGAAGCTACAACTACTAAGTACATTGTGACCTCTGATGGACAACCAGAGACTTACACAACCAGAGACTTCTGATGAACTACTCTCCATAGATGGACCGGATGATTTCAACAGAGAGATGGCAAGGACATACAGTACAAGCGTAAATATGTGTTGCATTTCTAAATCCGAATGAGAGGTTGTTAGGGTGCTAAATATCCAATTTACGATGAGCGTATTATTCAACTGTATGTACGATAGTTGAATTCCTTTGTCTCTTCTTCTCCCGCTCTTTCTTTCCCCAACCCTTTTCATTGTGTACCAAGCTGTCATATCGGGTTAGCCCATCAGGGACTTTTCATTGCATCATGTTAGTAACCAATGTATAATCTATCCTGTGTGTTTGTTTATGTAATTCTGTGTGATTATTTAGTTAGTTAGTAAATAAATAATTAAGCCAATTTGTGTATCGTTGATTCATCATGGAGACTAGAGTTTGTGCAGTCTCATAATGAGACTGATGAGGTAATAATTATAATTAATGGATGGAAGTCAACAACGTTCAGAATGAGACTGATGAGGTAATAATTATAATTAATGGATGGAAGTCAACAACGTTCAGAATGAGACTGATGAGGTAATAATTATAATTAATGGATGGAAGTCAACAACATTCAGAATGAGACTGATGAGGTAATAATGATAATTAATGGATGGAAGTCAACAACGTTCAGAATGAGACTGATGAGGTAATAATGATAATTAATGGATGGAAGTCAACAACGTTCAGAATGAGACTGATGAGGTAATAATGATAAATAACCGATGACTGGTATAACGATATATCTATATCAATAGTTAATTCGGGAAATGGTAACTCATTAAGCAAACTTTTTCTGTGGTGCCCCAAGATTGCCAATGAGTTAATTGTTACATGATTAATTCAATCATCGTAATAATTAGACATAGTTAATTGATTTGCTAAAATAATTGTCATTGCATTAATGGTAGCAACGTCACAACATTGTTTACATTCCTGTTAGTGAGCATTTCTCTTTTGCCAAGATAATCCATTCACCCTACAAGTGTGGCATATCAAGAAGCTGATTAAACAGCACAATCATTACACAGGTGCACCTTGTGCTGGGGATAATAAAATGCCACTCTAAATGTGCTGTTTTGTCACAACACAATGCCACAGATGTCTGATGTTTTGAGGGAGCATGCAATTGGTTATGCTGACTGCAGGAATGTCCACCAGAGCTGTTGCCAGATAATTTAATGCTCATTTCTCTACCATAAGCCACCTTCAACATTGTTTTAGAGAATTTGGCAGTACGTCCAACCAGCCTCACAACAGCAGACCACGTATAACCATGCCAGCCCAGAACTGCCACATCAGGCTTCTTCACCTGCGGGATCGTCTGAAACCAGCCTCCCAGACAGCTGATGAAACTGTGGGTGTGCACAACCAAAGAATTTCTGCACAAACTGTCAAAAATCGTCTCAGGGAAGCTCATCTGCATGCTCGTTGTCCTCACCAGGGTCTTGACCTGACTGCAGTTTGGCATCGTAACCGACTTCAGTGAGAAAATGCTCAGCTTTGATGGCCACTGGCACACTGGAGAAGTGTGCTCTTCAGACAGCGTGCATGGCGTTGTGTGGGAGAGCGGTTTGTTGATGTCAATGTTGTGAACACAGTGCCCCATGGTGGCGATGGAGTTATGTATGTATGGGCAGGCAACAGCGTGTTCCAGTTCCGGCCAATATCCAGCAACTTTGCACAGCCATTGAAGAGGAGTGGGACAACATTCCAAAGGCCACACTCACCAGCCTGATCAACTCTATGCGAAGGAGATGTGTCGTGCTGCAATAGGCTAATGATGGTCACACCAGATACTGACTGGTTTTCTGATCCACGCCCCAAATTATTTTAAAGGTATTGCATCTGTGACCAACCGACGCATATCTGTATTCCCAGTCATGTGAAATCCAAAGACTAGGGCCTACTTCATTTATTTAAATTGACTGATTTCCTTATATGAACTGTAAAAGTAAAATCTTTGAAATTGTTGCATGTTGGACTTATATTTTTGTTCAGTGTAGTTGGCAGGGGTCCTTACCTCAACACCATTGTGTTTTGATGTATTTCTGATACATTTCAAGACTTTTTCTGGTAGTTCTTTTCTTAGACCCTTTCCTATCTGTTTGTGTAGAAATCAAAACCACTTATGCCACATTTTTAAGATGGAAAATGGTTGAAAATCATATATTGTGTATTCATAAAGTATGTATACCCCTTCACCTATTCCACATTTTGTGTTACAGCCTGAATTAAAAATGTATTAAATTGTATTTTTTCCCTCACACATCAACACACAATAACACAGAATGACAAAGTGAAAACATGTTTTTAGACATTTTTGTACATTTGGTTGTTGGTCATTGCTAGACAGCCATTTTCAAGTCTTGCCATAGATTTCCAAGCAAATTTCAGTCAAAACTGTAACTAGGCCACTCAGGAACATTTAATGTCATCTTGTTAAGCAACTCCATTGTGTACAGTTTGAAGTCGGAGGTTTACCATCACCGTAGCCAAATACTTTTAAACTCAGTTTTTCACAATTCATGACATTTAATCCTACTAAAAATTCCCTGTCTTAGGTCAGTTAGGATCACCACTTTATATTAGGAATGTGAAATGTCAGAATAATAGTAGAGAGAATTATTTATTTCAGCTTTTATTTCTTTCATCACATTCCCAGTGGGTCAGAAGTTTACATACACTCACGGCTAGCCTTCCACAAGCTTCCCACAAGAAGTTAGGTGAATTTTGGCCCATTCCTCCTAACAGAGCTGGTGTAACTGAGTCAGGTTTGTAGGCCGCCATGCTCGCACACACTTTTTCAATTCTGTCCATGTTCTATAGGATTGAGGTCAGGGCTTTGTGATGGCCACTCCAATACATTGACTTTGTTGTCCTTAAGCCATTTTACCACAACTTTGTAAGTATGCTTGGTGTCATTGTCCATTTCGAAGACCCATTTGCTACCAAGCTTTAACTTCCTGACTGATGTCTTGAGATGTTGCTTCAATATATCCACATAATTTTCCACCCTCATGATGCCATCTATTTTGTGAAGTGCACCAGTCTCTCCTGCAGCAAAGCACCCCACAACATGATGCTGCCACCCATGTGCTTCACGTTTGTGATGGTGTTTTTCAGCTTGCAAGCCTCCCCCTTTTCCTCCAAACATAACGATAGTCATTATGGCCAAACAGTTCTGTTTTTGTTTCATCAGACCAGTGGACATTTCTCCAAAAAGTACGAACTTTGTCCCCATGTGCAGTTGCAAACCGTAGTCTGGCTTTTTTATGTCGATTATGGAGCAGTGGCTTCTTACATTTTTTACATTTTTAGTCATTTAGCAGACGCTCTTATCCAGAGCGACTTACAGTAGAGTGCATACATTTTATTACATTTTACATTTTACATACTGAGACAAGGATATCCCTACCGGCCAAACCCTCCCTAACCTGGACGACGCTATGCCAATTGTGCGTCGCCCCACGGACCTCCCGGTTGCGGCCGGCTGCGACAGAGCCTGGGCGCGAACCCAGCCCAGCCTGGGCGCGAACCCAGAGACTCTGGTGGCGCAGCTAGCACTGCGATGCAGTGCCCTAGACCACTGCGCCACCAGGGAGGATCCATCCTCAGTTTTCTCCTATCACAGCCATTTAACTCTATAACTGTTTTAAAGTCTTCCTTGCTGAGCGGCCTTTCAGGGGATGTCGATATAGGACTCGTTTTACTGTGGAAATAGATACTTTTGTACCTGTTTCCTCAGCATCTTCACAAGGTCTTTTGTTGTTGTTCTGGGATTGATTCGCAGTTTCGCACCAAAGTACGTTCATCTCTAGGAGAGAGAACAGGTCTCCTTCCTGAGGGGTATGATGGCTGCATGGTCCCATGGTGTTTATACTTGCGTACTGTTGTTTTTACAGATGAACGTGGTACCTTCAGGCATTTGGAAATTGCTCCCAAGGATGAACCAGACTTGTGGAGGTCTATAATTTATTTTCTGAGGTCTTGGTGATTTCTTTTGATTTCCCCATGATGTCAAGCAAAGAGGCACTGAGTTTGAAGGTAGGCCTTGAAATACATCCACAGGTACACCTCCAATTGACTCAAACTCAGCTTCTAAAGCCATGACATCATTTTCTGGAATTTTCCAAGCTGTTTAAAGGCAGTCAACTTAGTGTATGTAAACTTCAGACCCACTGGAATTGTGATACAGTGAATTATAAGTGAAACAATCTGTCTGTGAACAATTGTTGGAAAAATGACTTGTGTCATGCACAAAGTAGATGTCCTAACCGACTTGCCAAACTCTAGCTTCTTAAAAATAACAAGAAATTTGTGGAGTGGTTGAAAAACGAGTTTTAATGACTCCAACCTAAGTGAATGTTTTAGGTTAGTGTCCTGCTGAAAGGTGAATTTGTCTCCCAGTGTCTTTTGGAAAGCAGACTAATCCAGGTTTTCCTCTAGGATTTTGCCTGTGCTTAGCTCCATTCTGTTTCTTTTTATATTAAAAAATGTCCTAGTCCTTGCCGATGACAAGCGTACCCATAACATGATGCAGCCACCACCATGCTTGAAAATATGAAGAGTGGTACTCAGTGATGTCTTGTGTTGGATTTGACCCAAACATAACGCTTTGTATTCAGGAAATAAAGTTAATTTCTTTGCCACATTTTTAGCAGTTTTACTTTAGTGCCTTGTTGTGAACAAGATGCATATTTTGGAATATTTGTATTCTCTCCAGGCTTCCTTTTTTTCACTCTGTCATTCAGGTTAATATTGTAGAGCAATTACAATGTTGTTGATCCATCCTCAGTTTTCTCCTATCACAGCCATTTAACTCTATAACTGTTTTAAAGTCTGCATTGGCCTCATGGTGAAATCCCAGAGCGGTCTCCTACCTCTCTGGCAACTGAGTTAGGATGGACATCTGTATATTTGTACTGACTGGGTGTATTGATAAACCATCCAAAGTGTAATTAATAACTTCACCATGCTCAAAAGGTTTGTTTTTACCCATCTACCAATAGGTGCCCTTCTTTGTGAGGCATTGGAAAATCTCCCTGGTCTTTGTGTGAATCTGTGTTTGAAACGCACTACTCGACTGAGGGACCTTACAGATAATTATATGTGTGGGGTACAGAGATGAGCTAGTCCTTCAAATATCATGTTACACACTATTATTGCACACATAGTGAGTCCATGCAACTTATTATGTGACTTGTTAAACACATTTTACTGCTGAACCTATTTAAGTTTGGGTTTGAATACTTATGGACTCAAAACATTTCAGCTTTCCTTTTTTATGAATTGGTAAACAGTTTTTAAAACATAATTCCACTTTGACATTATGGGATATTGCATGTAGGCCAGTGATACAAAATCTCGTTAATCCATTTTAAATTCAGGCTGTAACACAACAAAATGTGGAAAAAGCCACTGTATGCCTTCATTTTCCAGAAATATAGACTGAGCTTTTCATTTGACACCCAGTTTGATATGCTCCTATGAACTTCCCATGTTGGTGCTCATGGCTCCTTTTACATAAATACAGAAGGTCAACTGAAGAAACCAATTTGATATATTGAGCAAAAGACTCACCATGCAACTCATGTACTTGAACAAACAAATATGTTCAACATATTTTATCCAATTATGTTCCATGAAATTGACACCTTTATCCTTCCAAAGGATCGAAAATATGAGATGGACATTACGAAATGTTTTCCTTTCTCTAAAGCTGATGATGCCGTAGGCCTGAAAATGATCACGGTATTCAACGGTATGAAATATCGATGTGCTTGTAGAACGCACATCATGAGCCACTCCACACAGTCACAGCAGGCGATCCGGCAGACAGATACAGCTGGACGAGGACCCTCAGAGGACGTGTCTTTTATTCATGAGCTGTCAGCTCTCACATTCATTCTGCATGGCATTAATCTGAGGAGATGGTGGGTGAGGGTCATTCTGGGTAATGTGGTTTTTCAGAGATGCTCACTCATATGAAAGGCTGAGGTTTTGACGTGGAGTACATCTGGAGGGCTTTGAGGGGGCTACATATTTCATGGCCAAACCCTCAATGCTAAAGTCTTGGGGGAAAGAACATAACAGTTTTTCTCCTCTAAACCCCTGGATCTATGTACAAGTTAAGTGCCTTGCTCAAGGGCATGACAATTCACCTCCCATTTTTATTGCCCAGCACAAGACTCAAACCGGCAACGAAGAAGCTACTGGTCCACTTCTCTAAACTCTCAGCTACCTACCACCCCTATAAAAAGCTGTGTTTGTGTTTGAGTAGCAGTTTTTAGTTTACAATTGTATGTATTTTAAATCCTTTTGATCATCATTCATTAACATCACCATCTTCATCATCACCAATTGGCTCATCATCATCACCATCCTCATCATCACCATCATCATAAACATCATCACCATGACCACCATCATCAGAGATATCTGTACCTGTGCTGTCATCATAGACCACAGTGACCGTCCTCCATTTGAAGAAGTGCACCAGTTCCAGGATGGCCCGGCTGAGGGACTGGAAGTCTGGGTAGAGGCTGATGTAGTAAGAGTCCCTGTTGTCTGATACCTGGAGGGAAGCAAAAGTTATTCCCCTACCTAAGAATGGTAAAGCCCCCTTAACTGGCTCAAATAGCCTACCAATCAGCCAGTTACAAACCCTTAGTAAACTTCTGGAAAAAATTGTGTTTGACCAGATACAATCCTATTTTACAGTAAACAAATTGACAACAGACTTTCAGCACACTTATAGGGAAGGACATTCAACAAGCACAGCACTTACACAAATGACTGATGATTGGCTGGGAGAAATTGATGATAAAAGGTTTGTGGGGGCTGTTTTGTTAGATATCGTTGCGGCTGATGACATTGTCAATCATAGTCTGTTGCTGGAAAAATGTATGCGTTATGGCTTTACACCCCCTATAATATTGTGGATAAAGAGTTCTGTCTAACAGAACACAGAGGGTGTTCTTAATGGAAGCCTCTCCAACACAAAACTGCTCCCCCAGGGCAGCAGTCTTGGCCCCTTACTTTTTTCAATCTTTACTAACGACATGCCACTGGCTTTGAGTAAAGCGTGTCTATGTATAAGGAGCTACCACAGCGACTGAAATCACTGCAACACTTAAGAAAGAGCTGCAATAAGTTTCAGAATGGGTGGCAAGGAATAAGTTAGTGCTAAATACTTCAAAAACTAAAAGCATTGTATTTGGGACAAATCATTCACTAAACTCTAAACCTCAACTAAATCTTGTAATGAATAATGTGGAAATTGAGCAAGTTGAGGTGTCTAAACTGCTTGGAGTAACCCTGGATTGTAAACTGTCATGGTCAAAACATATTGATACAACAGTCGCTAGGATGGGGAGAAGTCTGTCTATAATAAAGCGCCGCTCTGCATTCTTAACAGCACTATCAACAAGGCAGGTCCTACAGGCCCTAGTTTCGTCGCACCTGGACTACTCTTCAGTCATGTTATCAGGTGCCACAAAGAGGAACTTAGGAACATTGCAATTGGCTCAGAACAGGGCAGCACGGCTGGCCCTTGGATGTACACAGAGAGATAACATTAATAATATGCATGTCAATCTCTCCTGGCTCAAAGTGGAGGAGAGATTGACTTCACCACTACTTGTATTTATGAGAGGTGTTGACATGCTCGGACACCCATGCATATCCCACAAGACATGCCACCAGAGGTCTCTTCACAGTCCCCAAGTACAGAATAGACTATGGGAGGCACACAGTACTACATAGAGCCATGACTACAAGGAACTCTATTCTACATCAAGTAGCTCATACCAGCAGTAAAATTTTATACAAAAAACGGATAAAAATACACCTTATGGAACAGCGGGGACTGTGAAGCAACACAAACATAGACACATGCATACAAACACATGAAAACATACACACTATACACACATGTACACATGGATTTTGTGTTATAGATACAGTACTGTATGTGGAAATAGAGTAGAGGTCCGAGGGCACCCACTTAATATGTTGTGAAACCTGTTATGAATGTATTGTAATGTTTTTAAATGTATAACTGCCTTAATTTTGCTGTTCCCCATGAAGAGTATCTGCTGCCATGGCAGCAGCTAATGGGGATCAATAATAAATACAAAAAACAAATACAAATACACCTGGTGCTTCCACTTGGTCTGGATGTGGGGCACCCCCAGGGCATTACAAATGGACTGGACTGCGTTGGCCGATGAGCTGTGGGAGGGGCCAAAGATGGCTGCCACTCCCAGGGAGAGCTGGTCACAGGCTGGGGGGGAAAGAGACAGGAAGAGAGATGTTTGTTAGATACGTGTAGTGTTTAGGTTCGTTAGAGTAGTGTTTAGGTTCGTTAGGATAGTGTTTAGGTTCGTTAGAGTAGTGTTTAGGTTCGTTAGAGTAGTGTTTAGGTGGGTTAGGATAGTGTTTAGGTTCGTTAGAGTAGTGTTTAGGTTCGTTAGAGTAGTGTTTAGGTGGGTTAGGATAGTGTTTAGGTTCGTTAGAGTAGTGTTTAGGTTCGTTAGAGTAGTGTTTAGGTTCGTTAGAGTAGTGTTTAGGTTCGTTAGAGTAGTGTTTAGGTTCGTTAGGATAGTGTTTAGGTTCGTTAGAGTAGTGTTTAGGTTCGTTAGGATAGTGTTTAGGTTCGTTAGAGTAGTGTTTAGGTTCGTTAGAGTAGTGTTTAGGTTCGTTAGGATAGTGTTTAGGTTCGTTAGAGTAGTGTTTATGTTCGTTAGGATAGTGTTTAGGTTCGTTAGAGTAGTGTTTAGGTTCGTTAGAGTAGTGTTTAGGTTCGTTAGGATAGTGTTTAGGTTCGTTAGAGTAGTGTTTAGGTTCGTTAGGATAGTGTTTAGGTTCGTTAGAGTAGTGTTTAGGTTCGTTAGAGTAGTGTTTAGGTGGAAGCCTTCAGCTCCTTGCTGCTCTACTGTCCATACAATGCATCATGGGAATGCTGATCAAGAAAGCCCCTTAGTCTCTACCACATTGGATCAAGGAAGGACACAAGAAGGATGTCGGTCACACTTTGCATTGAATCACACAGATACCAGTAGGAGTACTGCATTTTGGTTGACCTAAATCGGCCATAACACTTACTATAACATACTTAGCCTTAATTTAGATGTACTTGGCCTTAATTTAGAGTTATTTAACCTTAATTTAGTTATTTAGCCTTAATTTAGTTATTTAGCCTTCATTTAGAGTTACGTAGTCTTCATTTAGAGCTATTTAGCCTTCATTTAGAGTTACGTAGCCTTAATTTAGAGTTACGTAGCCTTCATTTAGAGTTACGTAGCCTTCATTTAGAGTTACGTAGCCTTAATTTAGAGTTATGTAGCCTTCATTTAGAGTTACGTAGCCTTCATTTAGAGTTACGTAGCCTTCATTTAGAGTTACGTAGCCTTCATTTAGAGTTACGTAGCCTTCATTTAGAGTTACGTAGCCTTAATTTAGAGTTACGTAGCCTTCATTTAGCCTTACGTAGCCTCCATTTAGAGTTACGTAGCCTTAATTTATAGCTATGTAGCCTTCATTTAGAGTTACGTAGCCTTCATTTAGAGTTACGTAGCCTTAATTTATAGCTATGTAGCCTTCATTTAGAGTTACGTAGCCTTCATTTAGAGTTACCTAGCCTAGAATTCATACATTTCATTTTTTACTATTAGTCACTTATATATTTCAAAAATGAAAATCAAATAGAATATTACCATGTGAGCCATATTTCTCCTATGTAACATGATCGAGCTTCATCCAATGCAATCAGTTAGTTGGCAGCATCAGTAAAATATTTCTCAACAGCTATTCAGAGTGAGTCATTCTCAATCAGTTTCTGTTCCCACATTTCACAGAAACCCTTATTGTTAGTCATAATCACCCACAAACAAATAAGAAATCCACAAATAACTAATCACAGCGATACTCTGATTATTATTAAATATAATAACAGATGCAGCTGTCATAACACAACCTGTAGCTTCTACCCAGACCACCCTCTAGCAATTCTTCATGATGATATCCAAAAGTGCAAACCTCACCCATTGGGCACTCCAGGCAGGCTCAAACAAACTCGTCGAATTTATTTGAATTTGTATTTACTAGGAACCAAACAGAAGCAAATGGCTAAAACAGGGAGGGACTAACCTGAACTTGTCCAATAAGAAATGTTTGTTTTCTTTGCAAAATGTTTTCCGTTGCAAAACGTTTTGCTATGGTGTGTACTAATGAATACACCCCAGGTCTACTTCCTATCCTCCTCAGCCTCTCACCTTTTCTGGAGGCCTCGAAGCTGTCAAAGATGTTGATTCTCTGGATGTCATATGTGAGTGTGGTGTTGGGCAGCAGGGTGCGGTTCCTGTTGATTGTGTTCAAGGCAAATTTAAAGGCGAGTTCCTCTGCTCCTGATGGGCCGCTTTCGATGGATTCAAATATTCCTCCTGGGGGACAGAAGAGCAACAGGTGGAAGACCAATAAGGTTCAATCTCAATTTCCCCGTCCAATAATTACAATGGATTCTCCTCCAACATAAAACAAGTGACTTGAAGTGTTGGGGGTACGATCGATATAGCAAAGTTAATTATAGCTGTGCTTATTTTTTCTAAAACATTGTAACAATTATATTCTCAGCTTCCTTTGTGTCCTTTCCTATTAAGTAACAGTGTCATAATCAACATGCATTAATTGACATGAGGAGTGGAGAGAGAGCTTTATTGTGATGTTTTGGACAGTCGACTAAAGAGAGCTGCATTTGCATTCGCTTACTCGTCTGTGTAATAAACAATGATTAGAGTGGACAGGAAGTGAGTTCAGGCGTCATGACCCCCTCTTTCTCCCTCTCTTGCTCTCTCCCTCTCTCTTTCTCTCTCCTGCAGCTTTGACAGAAAAGTTCATTCCTCCGCTTTGATCCCGTCATTTCCATGTAAAAGGACCCATGAGCACCAACATGGGAGGTTCATAGGAGCATATTATATTATTGAGAAATTAAGGCATATATACATTGTTCCACCATTTTCCATCCTACAAATTAGGAATAAGCAAAGGCTTTGATTTCTGGTCAAACAGATGGAAAAGGGGTCTTAGAAAAGATCTACCAGAAAAAGTCTTAAACGGTATTAGAAATACATTAAAACACAGTAATGTTGAAGTGAAGACCCCCTGCCAGCTAATATCAACATTAATATTTCGTTTTGGATGCATTTTTCTGCCTTCTGTAAGTTTAAGTAACATTGCCTTGTGCCTTCAAATTCTCTTACCAAAAACCAACATATCTTGAAAAGATTTTCTCATTTCTCTCCCTCACGAGGAGGAAGGATAATGAAAGTTCACAGAAGTTACAAGTAAAGGTAGACCTATCAATTTGTTATAGTGTTTTTTTAACTGTTACCAAATTGAAAAATCAGCAACAGATTTTCTGCAATTGAATTGACTACAATAGTATGTCATGGCAGTCCCAAACTATAGTTGGGTTCAAAATTTTGGACAGCCCAGTACAGTACAGCACAGCACAGCACAGCACAGCACAGCACAGCACAATAAAGCACAGCACAATAAAGCACAGTAGAGTAAAGTAAAGAAACGTATAGTTCAGTACAGTACAATACAGTACATTATAGTGTACTCAACTCTAGTGTGCTCTGTGTACTGTACCGAACTCTACTCTACTGTGCTGAACTATACTATACTTTACTGTTCTGTTCTGTGCTTGGCTATACTGTTCTGTACCTTCATGTCCAAACAATGCTGAAATGAAGGGGTAGAAAGAGAGACTGTGTGTGACACAGAGAGAGAGAGACACAGAGAGAGAGAGAGAGAGAGAGAGAGAGAGAGAGAGAGAGAGAGAGAGAGAGAGAGAGAGAGAGAGAGAGAGAGAGAGAGAGAGAGAGAGAGAGAGAGAGAGAGAGAGAGAGAGAGAGAGAGAGAGAGAGAGAGAGGAAAGCCAGGTGAATTCAGCAGAGCTAGCCAAGCAGCTGTTTACACAGACTGACTAATTGAGGGACCTAATGAGAACTTGAGATCCTCCAGACCCTTTACTTTAGAGTGGTTCATCCACTTTAAAACTATAAACTTCCCAGAGGCAGTTTCTGGTCACCGGGAGTTGTAGTTACATACTCAATGTACTTAGTTCTGAATTTCTTCTTTATATTAGTTGAGGGTTTTTCCACTCCTTTTGTATTTCATTGTATTGGCGAGAGACAGAGAAGAGACAGGAAAGTTAGTTGGAGAGAGGGTGTTAGAATGGCGTGTGTCAGATTTAAACCCATTCTAACGCCGCCGTACATTTGCTCAGGAGACAATGGAGCAAACCACAAGGCTACCCAGGCCACAGAAACAATGGAGTGAACCATTAGACAACCCCAGGCCACAGAAACAACGGAGTGAACCATTAGACAACCCCAGGCCACAGAAACAATGGAGTGAACCATTAGACCACAGCAGGCCAGAGAAACACTGGAGCTAACCATTAGACAACCCCAGGCCACAGAAACAATGGAGTGAACCATTAGACCACAGCAGGCCAGAGAAACACTGGAGCTAACCATTAGACAACCCCAGGCCACAGAAACAATGGAGCTAACCATTAGACCACAGCAGGCCAGAGAAACAGTGGAGCTAACCATTAGACAACCCCAGGCCACAGAAACAATGGAGCTAACCATTAGACCACAGCAGGCCAGAGAAACAGTGGAGCTAACCATTAGACCACACCAGGCCACAGAAACAATGGAGCTAACCATTAGACCACAGCAGGCCAAAGAAACAATGGAGCTAACCATTAGACCACCCCAGGCCACAGAAACAATGGAGCTAACCATTAGACCACACCAGGCCACAGAAACAATGGAGCTAACCATTAGACCACACCAGGCCACAGAAACAATGGAGCTAACCATTAGACCACCCCAGGGCATAGAAACAATGGAGCTAACCATTAGACCACACCAGGCCACAGAAACAATGGAGCTAACCATTAGACCACACCAGGCCAGAGAAATTCTAGGTTTAATTGAAATCGTCCGTCAAGGTTCCTGTATCAAAAAGATTCATAGACACTAGTCCTAGTAGCCAGACAACACGGAACATCTTAGCATTGCCATAGCATACAGTACAAACTCCTAATCAAGGAGGTTCAGTGTAGTCTGTGGACTGTTAAATAAACCAAGGAACGATGCTTCCACCCACACCGTCCAGACCTCTCAGTGAAGTGCAGTTACCATGGCGATCCCAGGTCTCTCTCAGCAGTGATCGAAACCCCTTAACATTTTTGAATGATTTACAATTTGATTGGAAAGTGCTCTCCAGGTGCTCCGATCTCATGCTGTTCAGAATCATGACATGACTTGACAACAACATAACATCTGCTATATCGTAGTGAAACTACCTTAACGATGACAGATCAGGTTATTATGTAGTAGTTAAACATCCAAATACCCCAAAGAATGCTCATAGACCTCCTAATACTCCAAATGCCATGTAGGTATTAAACAACACTACCATCAAGCAAAAACTTGTTCCAAAAAACGAGCATAGCACTGAGCATGGACTTTGAATAAACCTGGCTAGATCGGCTCTCCAACACCCAAAAGACCAGAGACTTACCACTCAATGACTAGAGAGGGAGAATGAAAGAAACTCAAATCAATATTTCCAGAGGAGTTAACCCAGAGTTCAGGAGTCCAGAGTTGCTTCCCTATAGCTTCATTCCATGGGCGAGCTGAGAGTTTGACGTGATCCAAGCTCAAAGAGTTTAACTGAGCATTAAAGCCTGTTTATTGATTCAATTGTAGCAGGAAGGGAGGGAGCGAGGTAGTGAAAAGGAGACACAAAAGGATAGAGGACGAGAGCCCCCTCTTCCAGACCCTATGCATATAGGAAGATTTTTTGTTTTAAGTAAGAGTGAAGAAAAGAAACAGCGAGAGAGTGAGAGAGCGAGAGAGCAAGAGAATACCTCCATGTAGTGGCAGGGGTGAAAGCAGGGACTGAGAGAAGAAGACTCAACCAGCTAGAGGCATCCCCATATTCTGTTGATTGAACATCACAATATGCATGCCTCATTTACAAAGTAATGTTAACATACACATCAGACAGCATGCTGTAGGACCACTGAGAGAGGTGCTAAACCTACACATCAGACAGCATGCTGTAGGACCACTGAGAGAGGTGCTAAACCTACACATCAGACAGCATGCTGCAGGACCACTGAGAGAGGTGCTAAACCTACACATCAGACAGCATGCTGTAGGACCACTGAGAGAGATGCTAAACCTACACATCAGACAGCATGATGTAGGACCACTGAGAGAGGTGCTAAACCTACACATCAGACAGCATGCTGTAGGACCACTGAGAGAGGTGCTAAACCTACACATCAGACAGCATGCTGTAGGACCACTTAGAGAGGTGCTAAACCTACACATCAGACAGCATGCTGTAGGACCACTGAGAGAGGTGCTAAACCTACACATCAGACAGCATGCTGTAGGACCACTGAGAGAGGTACTAAACCTACACATCAGACAGCATGCTGTAGGACCACTGAGAGAGGTGCTAAACCTACACATCAGACAACATGCTGTAGGACCACTGAGAGAGATGCTAAACCTACACATCAGACAGCATGCTGTAGGACCACTGAGAGAGGTGCTAAACCTACACATCAGACAGCATGCTGTAGGACCACTGAGAGAGGTACTAAACCTACACATCAGACAACATGCTGTAGGACCACTGAGAGAGGTACTAAACATACACATCAGACAGCATGCTGTAGGACCACTGAGAGAGATGCTAAACCTACACATCAGACAGCATGCTGTAGGACCACTGAGAGAGGTACTAAACCTACACATCAGACAGCATGCTGTAGGACCACTGAGAGAGGTACTAAACCTACACATCAGACAGCATGCTGTAGGACCACTGAGAGAGGTGCTAAACCTACACACCAGAGAGCATGCTGTAGGACCACTGAGAGAGGTGCTAAACCTACACATCAGACAGCATGCTGTAGGACCACTGAGAGAGGTGCTAAACCTACACATCAGACAGCATGCTGTAGGACCACTGAGAGAGGTGCTAAACATACACATCAGACAGCATGCTGTAGGACCACTGAGAGAGGTGCTAAACCTACACATCAGACAACATGCTGTAGGACCACTGAGAGAGGTGCTAAACCTACACATCAGACAGCATGCTGTAGGACAACTGAGAGTGGTGCTAAACCTACACATCAGACAACATGCTGTAGGACCACTGAGAGAGGTGCTAAACCTACACATCAGACAACATGCTGTAGGACCACTGAGAGAGGTGCTAAACCTACACATCAGACAGCATGCTGTAGGACCACTGAGAGAGGTGCTAAACCTACACATCAGACAGCATGCTGTAGGACCACTGAGAGAGGTACTAAACCTACACATCAGACAGCATGCTGTAGGACCACTGAGAGAGGTGCTAAACCTACACATCAGACAACATGCTGTAGGACCACTGAGAGAGGTGCTAAACCTACACATCAGACAGCATGCTGTAGGACCACTGAGAGAGGTGCTAAACCTACACATCAGACAGCATGCTGTAGGACCACTGAGAGAGGTACTAAACCTACACATCAGACAGCATGCTGTAGGACCACTGAGAGAGGTGCTAAACCTACACATCAGACAGCATGCTGTAGGACCACTGAGAGAGGTACTAAACCTACACATCAGACAGCATGCTGTAGGACCACTGAGAGAGATGCTAAACCTACACATCAGACAGCATGCTGTAGAACCACTGAGAGAGGTGCTAAACCTACACATCAGACAGCATGCTGTAGGACCACTGAGAGAGGTGCTAAACCTACACATCAGACAGCATGCTGTAGGACCACTGAAAAGAGGTGCTAAACCTACACATCAGACAGCATGCTGTAGGACCACTGAGAGAGGTACTAAACCTACACATCAGACAGCATGCTGTAGGACCACTGAGAGAGGTACTAAACCTACACATCAGACAGCATGCTGTAGGACCACTGAGAGAGGTGCTAAACCTACACATCAGACAGCATGCTGTAGAACCACTGAGAGAGGTGCTAAACCTACACATCAGACAACATGCTGTAGGACCACTGAGAGAGGTGCTAAACCTACACATCAGACAGCATGCTGTAGGAACACTTAGAGAGGTGCTAAACCTACACATCAGACAACATGCTGTAGGACAACTGAGAGTGGTGCTAAACCTACACATCAGACAACATGCTGTAGGACCACTGAGAGAGGTGCTAAACCTACACATCAGACAACATGCTGTAGGACCACTGAGAGAGGTGCTAAACCTACACATCAGACAGCATGCTGTAGGACCACTGAGAGAGGTGCTAAACCTACACATCAGACAGCATGCTGTAGGACCACTGAGAGAGGTACTAAACCTACACATCAGACAGCATGCTGTAGGACCACTGAGAGAGGTGCTAAACCTACACATCAGACAGCATGCTGTAGGACCACTGAGAGAGGTACTAAACCTACACATCAGACAGCATGCTGTAGGACCACTGAGAGAGGTGCTAAACCTACACATCAGACAGCATGCTGTAGGACCACTGAGAGAGGTACTAAACCTACACATCAGACAGCATGCTGTAGGACCACTGAGAGAGGTACTAAACCTACACATCAGACAGCATGCTGTAGGACCACTGAGAGAGGTACTAAACCTACACATCAGACAGCATGCTGTAGGACCACTGAGAGAGGTACTAAACCTACACATCAGACAGCATGCTGTAGGACCACTGAGAGAGGTACTAAACCTACACATCAGACAGCATGCTGTAGGACCACTGAAAGAGGTACTAAACCTACACATCAGACAGCATGCTGTAGGACCACTGAGAGAGGTACTAAACCTACACATCAGACAGCATGCTGTAGGACCACTGAGAGAGGTACTAAACCTACACATCAGACAGCATGCTGTAGGACCACTGAGAGAGGTACTAAACCTACACATCAGACAGCATGCTGTAGGACCACTGAAAGAGGTACTAAACCTACACATCAGACAGCATGCTGTAGGACCACTGAGAGAGGTACTAAACCTACACATCAGACAGCATGCTGTAGGACCACTGAGAGAGGTACTAAACCTACACATCAGACAGCATGCTGTAGGACCACTGAGAGAGGTGCTAAACCTACACATCAGACAGCATGCTGTAGGACCACTGAGAGAGGTGCTAAACCTACACATCAGACAGCATGCTGTAGGACCACTGAGAGAGGTACTAAACCTACACATCAGACAGCATGCTGTAGGACCACTGAGAGAGATGCTAAACCTACACATCAGACAGCATGCTGTAGGACCACTGAGAGAGGTGCTAAACCTACACATCAGACAGCATGCTGTAGGACCACTGAGAGAGGTGCTAAACCTACACATCAGACAGCATGCTGTAGGACCACTGAGAGAGGTACTAAACCTACACATCAGACAGCATGCTGTAGGACCACTGAGAGAGGTACTAAACCTACACATCAGACAGCATGCTGTAGGACCACTGAGAGAGGTGCTAAACCTACACATCAGACAGCATGCTGTAGGACCACTGAGAGAGATGCTAAACCTACACATCAGACAGCATGCTGTAGGACCACTGAGAGAGATGCTAAACCTACACATCAGACAGCATGCTGTAGGACCACTGAGAGAGGTGCTAAACCTACACATCAGACAGCATGCTGTAGGACCACTGAGAGAGGTGCTAAACCTACACATCAGACAGCATGCTGTAGGACCACTGAGAGAGGTGCTAAACCTACACATCAGACAGCATGCTGTAGGACCACTGAGAGAGATGCTAAACCTACACATCAGACAGCATGCTGTAGGACAACTGAGAGTGGTGCTAAACCTACACATCAGACAGCATGCTGTAGGACCACTGAGAGAGGTACTAAACCTACACATCAGACAGCATGCTGTAGGACCACTGAGAGAGGTGCTAAACCTACACATCAGACAGCATGTTGTAGGACCACTGAGAGAGGTGCTAAACCTACACATCAGACAGCATGCTGTAGGACCACTGAGAGAGGTGCTAAACCTACACATCAGACAGCATGCTGTAGGACCACTGAGAGAGGTACTAAACCTACACATCAGACAGCATGCTGTAGGACCACTGAGAGAGGTGCTAAACCTACACATCAGACAGCATGCTGTAGGACCACTGAGAGAGGTACTAAACCTACACATCAGACAGCATGCTGTAGAACCACTGAGAGAGGTGCTAAACCTACACATCAGACAACATGCTGTAAGACCACTGAGAGTGGTGCTAAACCTACACATCAGACAGCATGCTGTAGGACCACTGAGAGAGGTGCTAAACCTACACATCAGACAGCATGCTGTAGGACCACTGAGAGAGGTGCTAAACCTACACATCAGACAGCATGCTGTAGGACCACTGAAAGAGGTACTAAACCTACACATCAGACAGCATGCTGTAGGACCACTGAGAGAGGTGCTAAACCTACACATCAGACAGCATGCTGTAGGACCACTGAGAGAGGTGCTAAACCTACACATCATACAGCATGCTGTAGGACCACTGAGAGAGGTGCTAAACCTACACATCAGACAGCATGCTGTAGGACCACTGAAAGAGGTACTAAACCTACACATCAGACAGCATGCTGTAGGACCACTGAGAGAGGTGCTAAACCTACACATCAGACAGCATGCTGTAGGACCACTGAAAGAGGTGATCTCTGGAAGCTACAGTAACTGACGAGAAAAGAGTCCTGCACTTATGTAGAGTTACAACACCATACAGTACCATGCTTCTTAATGGAGTTGACCTGCTCAGTGAGTCACAAAATGAGTGCTGCCTGTGCTGTACTATAGTTCCTCTGGTTATATATGGAGGGGTAAACTATAGTTACACTAGTTATATATAGAGGGGTAAACTATAGTTCCACTAGTTATATATAGAGGGGTAAACTATAGTTCCTCTGGTTATATATGGAGGGGTAAACTAAAGTTCCACTGGTTATATATAGAGGGGTAAACTATAGTTCCACTGGTTATATATAGAGGGGTAAACTATAGTTCCACTGGTTATATATAGAGGGGTAAACTATAGTTCCTCTGGTTATATATATATAGAGGGGTAAACTATAGTTCCTCTGGTTATATATATATAGAGGGGTAAACTATAGTTACACTGGTTATATATAGAGGGGTAAACTATAGTTCCTCTGGTTATATATATATATAGAGGGGTAAACTATAGTTACACTGGTTATATATAGAGGGGTAAACTATAGTTCCACTAGTTATATATAGAAGGGTAAACTATAGTTCCACTGGTTATATATAGAGGGGTAAACTATAGTTCCTCTGGTTATATATAGAGGGGTAAACTATAGTTCCACTGGTTATATATAGAGGGGTAAACTATAGTTCCACTAGTTATATATAGAGAGGTAAACTATAGTTCCTATGGTTATATATAGAGGGGTAAACTATAGTTCCAGTAGTTATATATAGAGGGGTAAACTATAGTTCCACTGGTTATATATAGAGGGGTAAACTACAGTTACACTGGTTATATATAGAGGGGTAAACTATAGTTCCACTGGTTATATATAGAGGGGTAAACTATAGTTCCACTAGTTATATATAGAGGGGTAAACTATAGTTCCACTGGTTATATATAGAGGGGTAAACTATAGTTCCACTGCTATATATAGAGGGGTAAACTATAGTTCCTCTGGTTATATATGGAGGGGTAAACTACAGTTCCACTGGTTATATATAGAGGGGTAAACTATAGTTCCACTGGTTATATATAGAGGGGTAAACTATAGTTCCACTGGTTATATATAGAGGGGTAAACTATAGTTCCACTAGTTATATATAGAGGGGTAAACTATAGTTCCTCTGGTTATATATGGAGGGGTAAACTACAGTTCCACTGGTTATATATAGAGGGGTAAACTATAGTTCCACTGGTTATATATAGAGGGGTAAACTATAGTTCCACTGGTTATATATAGAGGGGTAAACTATAGTTCCTCTGGTTATATATATATAGAGGGGTAAACTATAGTTCCTCTGGTTATATATATATAGAGGGGTAAACTATAGTTACACTGGTTATATATAGAGGGGTAAACTATAGTTCCTCTGGTTATATATATATATATATAGAGGGGTAAACTATAGTTACACTGGTTATATATATAGAGGGGTAAACTATAGTTCCACTGGTTATATATAGAGGGGTAAACTATAGTTCCTCTGGTTATATATAGAGGGGTAAACTATAGTTCCACTGGTTATATATAGAGGGGTAAACTATAGTTCCACTAGTTATATATAGAGGGGTAAACTATAGTTCCTATGGTTATATATAGAGGGGAAAACTATAGTTCCACTAGTTATATATAGAGGGGTAAACTATAGTTCCTCTGGTTATATATGGAGGGGTAAACTATAGTTCCACTAGTTATATATAGAGGGATAAACTATAGTTCCACTGGTTATATATAGAGGGGTAAACTATAGTTCCACTAGTTATATATAGAGGGGTAAACTATAGTTCCACTGGTTATATATAGAGGGGTAAACTATAGTTCCTCTGGTTATATATAGAGGGGTAAACTATAGTTCCACTGGTTATATATAGAGGGGTAAACTATAGTTCCACTGGTTATATATAGAGGGGTAAACTATAGTTCCTATGGTTATATATAGAGGGGTAAACTATAGTTCCAGTAGTTATATATAGAGAGGTAAACTATAGTTCCACTGGTTATATATAGAGGGGTAAACTACAGTTACACTGGTTATATATAGAGGGGTAAACTATAGTTCCACTGGTTATATATAGAGGGGTAAACTATAGTTCCACTAGTTATATATAGAGGGGTAAACTATAGTTCCACTGGTTATATATAGAGGGGTAAACTATAGTTCCACTGCTATATATAGAGGGGTAAACTATAGTTCCTCTGGTTATATATGGAGGGGTAAACTACAGTTCCACTGGTTATATATAGAGGGGTAAACTATAGTTCCACTGGTTATATATAGAGGGGTAAACTATAGTTCCACTGGTTATATATAGAGGGGTAAACTATAGTTCCTCTGGTTATATATATATAGAGGGGTAAACTATAGTTCCTCTGGTTATATATATATAGAGGGGTAAACTATAGTTACACTGGTTATATATAGAGGGGTAAACTATAGTTCCTCTGGTTATATATATATAGAGGGGTAAACTATAGTTACACTGGTTATATATATAGAGGGGTAAACTATAGTTCCACTGGTTATATATAGAGGGGTAAACTATAGTTCCTCTGGTTATATATAGAGGGGTAAACTATAGTTCCACTGGTTATATATAGAGGGGTAAACTATAGTTCCACTAGTTATATATAGAGGGGTAAACTATAGTTCCTATGGTTATATATAGAGGGGTAAACTATAGTTCCACGAGTTATAAATAGAGGGGTAAACTATAGTTCCTCTGGTTATATATGGAGGGGTAAACTATAGTTCCACTAGTTAAATATAGAGGGATAAACTATAGTTCCACTGGTTATATATAGAGGGGTAAACTATAGTTCCACTAGTTATATATAGAGGGGTAAACTATAGTTCCACTGGTTATATATAGAGGGGTAAACTATAGTTCCTCTGGTTATATATAGAGGGGTAAACTATAGTTCCACTGGTTATATATAGAGGGGTAAACTATAGTTCCACTAGTTATATATAGAGGGGTAAACTATAGTTCCTATGGTTATATATAGAGGGGTAAACTATAGTTCCTATGGTTATATATAGAGGGGTAAACTATAGTTCCAGTAGTTATATATAGAGGGGTAAACTACAGTTACACTGGTTATATATAGAGGGGTAAACTATAGTTCCACTGGTTATATATAGAGGGGTAAACTACAGTTACACTAGTTATATATAGAGGGGTAAACTACAGTTACACTGGTTATATATAGAGGGGTAAACTATAGTTACACTAGTTATATATAGAGGGGTAAACTACAGTTACACTGGTTATATATAGAGGGGTAAACTATAGTTCCACTGGTTATATATAGAGGGGTAAACTATAGTTACACTAGTTATATATAGAGGGGTAAACTACAGTTACACTGGTTATATATAGAGGGGTAAACTATAGTTCCACTGGTTATATATAGAGGGGTAAACTACAGTTACACTGGTTATATATAGAGGGGTAAACTATAGTTCCACTGTTATATATAGAGGGGTAAACTATAGTTCCACTAGTTATATATAGAGGGGTAAACTATAGTTCCACTGGTTATATATAGAGGGGTAAACTATAGTTCCACTGGTTATATATAGAGGGGTAAACTATAGTTCCACTGGTTATATATAGAGAGGGTAAACTATAGTTCCACTAGTTAATATATAGATGGGTAAACTATAGTTCCACTAGTTATATATAGAGGGGTAAACTACAGTTACACTAGTTATATATAGAGGGGGTAAACTACAGTTCAAGCTGGTTATATATAGGGGGTAAAACTATAGTTACACTAGTTTATATATAGAGGGGTAAACTACAGTTACACTGGTTATATATAGAGGGGTAAACTATAGTTCCACTGTTATATATAGAGGGGTAAACTATAGTTACACTAGGTTATAGATAGAGGGGAAAACTAAGTTCCAGTAGTTATTATAGAGGGGTAAACTATAGTTCCACTGTTATATATAGAGGGTAAACTATAGTTCCACTGGTTATATATAGAGGGGTAAACTATAGTTTCCACTGGTTATATATAGAAGGGGTAAACTATAGTTCCACTGGTTATATATAGAGGGGTAACTATAGTTCCCTAGGTTATATATAGAGGGGTAAACTATAGTTCCACTAGGTTATATATCAGAGGGGTAAACTATAGTTCCACTGTTATATATAGAGAGGTAAACTATAGTTCCACTAGTTATATATAGAGGGGTAAACTATAGTTACACTAGTTATATATAGAGGGGTAAACTACAGTTACACTAGTTATATATAGGAGGGGTAAACTACAGTTCCACTGTTACACTAGTTATATATAGAGGGGTAAACTACAGTTACACTGGTTATATAGAGGGGTAAACTATAGTTCCACTGGTTATATAGAGGGGTAAAACTATGTTCACTAGTTATATATAGAAGGGTAAAACTTAGTTCCACTGGTTATATATAGAGGGGTAAACTATAGTTCCACTGGTTATATATAAGGGGTAAACTATAGTTCCACTGGTTATATATAGAGAGGTAAACTATAGTTCCACTAGTTATATATAGAGGGGTAAACTATAGTTCCACTAGTTATATATAGAGGGGTAAACTACAGTTACACTAGTTATATATAGAGGGGTAAACTACAGTTACACTGGTTATATATAGAGGGGTAAACTATAGTTACACTAGTTATATATAGAGGGGTAAACTACAGTTACACTGTTATATATAGAGATATTTTAGAGGGGTAATATACTATAGTTCCACTGGTTTTATATATAGAGGGGTAAACTATAGTTCCACTGGTATATATACCTCCAGCCTTAGTCTCTGGTGCTAACCTCCAGCCTGGAGGCCTTAGTCTCTGGTGCTAACCTCCAGCCTTAGTCTCTGGCGCTAACCTCCAGCCTTAGTCTCTGGTGCTAACCTCCAGCCTTAGTCTCTGGTGCTAACCTCCAGCCTTAGTCTCTGGTGCTAACCTCCAGCCTGGAGGCTGCTCCTTTCTCCAGTTCCCCACTCAGTCCTCACCCAAGGCCCCCCCACTCCCCTTCTCTCCTCTGTCTGATCTTGTCTCAGCCAGCTAAGTGCTGCAATTTACCCATTTCCTGTTGCCAATCACCAACGTTTATTAGGCATTCCTTTACCTTTTATCTCCTGTTGGAACCTACCGCTAACCTCCACTATCCTACCAAACCTACCACTAACCTCCACTAACCTCAACTTGTTCAAATACTTCTTATGTTGTTCAGAGGGCCGTTTGGGGCCATCTATTACACCAGTGCGCAGTGAGGGGGCGTCTATGGGAAGTTGGGAAGTTTAAAGAGAGAGACTTTATCTTGATAAGTCAGTGGGGCTTTATTACCTGAGTGCCAGAGTAGGAGGCCTGTGTGTTATTAGTTATGGATGGATGTGGATGTGAGTTATGGATGGATGTTGATGTGAGTTATGGGTTATGAATGGATGTGGATGTGTGTTATTGATGAATGTGGATGTGAGTTATGGATGGATGTTGATGTGAGTTATGGGTGGATGTTGATGTGAGTTATGGGTGGATGTTGATGGGAGTTATGGGTGGATGTTGATGTGAGTTATGGGTAGATGTTGATGTGAGTTATGGGTGGATGTTGATGGGAGTTATGGGTAGATGTTGATGTGAGTTATGGGTGGATGTTGATGTGAGTTATGGGTAGATGTTGATGTGAGTTATGGGTGGATGTTGATGGGAGTTATGGGTAGATGTTGATGTGAGTTATGGGTGGATGTGGATGTGAGTTATGGGTGGATGTTGATGGGAGTTATGGGTAGATGTGGATGTGAGTTATTGATGAATGTGGATGTGAGTTATGGATGGATGTTGATGTGAGTTATGGGTGGATGTTGATGGGAGTTATGGGTAGATGTGGATGTGAGTTATCAATGAATGTGGATGTGAGTTATGGGTGGATGTGAGTTATCGATGAATGTGGATGTGAGTTATAGATGGATGTTGATGTGAGTTATGGGTGGATGTTGATATGAGTTATGGATGGATGTTGATGTGAGTTATGGGTTATGGATGGATGTTGATGTGAGTTATGGATGGATGTTGATGTGAGTTATTAGTGAATGTGAGATATGAATGTATGTGAATGTGAGTTAAGGATGTTGATGTGAGTTACACATGTAAGAGAACACGAACACACACACACACATGGAAATATGCTAATACAGAGGCACATATTGTTCCAACGTACACGGCAAGCATGCATACATACAGGCCCATCCCCCAACTTCACACTGTCATCAGCATACTGTGAA